>NW_028135908.1:143177-372379 GCF_964662115.1 Mustela nivalis
AAAGCAGACTTTCCTTCCCTTCTCTCCCATTGCAAGAGGACTGCCGGCAGGACAGGCTTGGAGAGAGTCGAGGCACCCAAGAGCATGAAGATGGCCAAGGACTAGTTCTTTGCTGGACATGTGGTGGCTGAGCAGACTGTGCCCTTCCCAGAGCGTGGATCCTAGGGGTCTGGCCAGGGGACTGAGCAAGGGGACCAGTCAGAGTGAAGCAATGGGCTTTCTCCAAAGCATTGCAGACCTTCCTTTCTGACCTCCATCTTCTGTACTGGAGAGATCCTTTTAATGGAACTGCATTGATGCGTATTTTTGGGTACCCTTCCCTAGCCAACTAGAGCCTCTGCCCTTACCAAGACCTGAGCCCCAGACATTGCTTCAAGGAGAAGTTACCCTTTATTTTCCCACCTGCACTGCTCTGGCTCAAGCCCAGCGTCTGTCTTGTGATAAAGACAGCCCCTCACCCCTTCAGGCTAGGAGGGCTGATGCTCCTTCACTCCCAGCCCCTCCACAGTCCCACATATGTGTATGGTTTCAACCTACAGAAGCATATCCAAGGCCTACATCTCTCAAAACTCCTTTCCCTTCACCCTGGATCCATACTCTACTCCACACAACCATTGCAGAGTGATAGAGTTTCCTTTTTGCCCTTCTTGTTGCCCACCCAGCACTCCAGGATACTTCTTCTTTTGTTTTTGGAATTGTTCCTTTCTTGGATAATGTCTTCCGTGTACTATTCATGAAGGTACTCTGCCCCTGTTTGCTCAAGGTGAGGACATGGACCTAAGCTTCATCAATCACCTCCAGTGATTAGAATATGAAAATTCCCTGGAATATGAAAATAGAAGTGGGGTGGGTAAATAAACTTCAGATTTATCCACTTGAAGAAAAGAGTCTGTGAAAACACTGGTCTTTGTTCCTCCTATTTGTATCCTATGTGGCCCAACTATGAATATAGAGATTACATAGTTAATATGATAGGTGATCGATAAAATTATGATACAGATATACTGGACAATAAAGCAAGAAGAGGCATGTTTGGTATGGAGGTGATATTAGAGGGATATGTGAGAGATAATATCTACAATTTGAAAAACAAGGAACAGTGAAGGGGGGGTTGCTGGGTTTTAAAAATTTATTTATTTACTTGACAGACAGAGATCACAAGTAGGCAGAGAGGCAGGTAGAGAGAGAGAAGAGGAAGCAGGCTCCCTGAAAAGCCTGATGCAGGGCTCGATCTGAAGAACCTGGGATCATGACCTGAGCTGAAGGCAGAGGCTTAACCAGCTGAGCCACTCAGGAGCCCCGGGTTGCTGTTTTCTAAACAAACTTATGAGTATGCATCACTTTGATAAAAACTTGTCCCAAATACAAAATTAATTCCTTTGCCATATATGTATGTATGTGTAAATTTAAAGTGTATTGTTGTATCTCGAATATTATTGGCTCTTTTCATATTATTGGCTCTTTTCATGGAGGAATTCTGGGTTTGATGTCTTGCACAGAACAATTTCCCACTGTAGGTCTACAAAACTGTGAGCAAAAATAGGTTCAAACGAAATGTCAGGTAAGTACTATCCAAATTTGGCAAAACATTAGAGAAAAGAATATTTTCATAAAATGTGGGGACTATGACCTACATTTTATTTTCAGGGTAGTTAGGCAGGCAGTCACAAACTTTGATTGACAATTCCATGTTCGGGACTCTGGAGAGAAGGAGAGGCATAATAATGCATATTAGTATATGCATGTTCCCTGCAGTAGTATGTGTGATAATCAATATTGGAGCCAATTGCATGATCATCAATTAGAGAGACTGTTTGAATAATGACTTATTTATATCAAGAAGGATCTTAGCTAAAAAGAACAAAGCAGGTAATGAAAATGCTGATGGCAATGGCGCTGGTAAGAGCTAATGTGTTTTTAACATTTGCATGTGAAAGTCATTGGCTACGTGCTTTCCCCACACATCTCATTAAAACTCTGGACAAGCAAAATACTCCATTTCACTCATCTTACATGTAAAAATGGAAGCACAGAAAAGTCACATAACTTTTTTGGACTAATTAAGTTTCCCTCCTAGAGCCTGTACCTTCACCATTGGATGTGAGCTGGGTTCTCTTGTTCTCTGTTTTAGGGATTTACAGTGTTTCAAATACGTTAAGCTGTAAACCAGGCTTTGGAAAAGTAGGGGAAGATGTAAGGGCGGTTGTAGATTATATGTGCTCTGGAGCTCCAAAACATTTTCCTCAAAGGGGGACTCATTGCTAGTGGTGCCTGGGAAATAGAAAGCATAAATTTAGTATCCTAAAGAAAAAGGGAAAAGGTTGGAAACCCACCTTCTCCGGAAACCCAAGCGTCCCTGGGTGGGATTGAACCACCAACCTTCTGGCTAACAGCCCAGTGCACTAACCAACTGTACCACAGAGACACTCCATGTAATCACTCCTTGGCTGGGGGTCAATTATACTATATACATTATGGTTTTGTGTTCCTGGTCGAAGTCTGACAAGAATGCACAACCTGAAGGCTCTAGTTAACCTTGCTGTGTAGTATATTTGAAAGGTGTTAAGTAGTTGTTATGAGTTCTTATCAAAAGGAAAAAACACATTTTAAAACATTTTTATTTATATGAGAGGATGGACGTTCACCCAATTGTAATCATTTCACAATATAAGTAAATCAAGTCATTCTACTGTATATCTTAAACTTTTAAAGTGCTGTATCTCATTTCAATCTCAGTAAAACTGGGGGGAAATTATATTATCCATAATCATCTCATTGTACAGAGGGACAGAGAAGTGATTTTTGTGCCCAAGCTAGGGCACCCTCAACTCTTCTGTTTGGTCTAACCTCCCTCCCTGCTCCTGAAGCCTGAAAACTCGCGGGAGATATTGAGGCCAAGAGTTTTGGGTGATGACTTGGAGCCCAGCCTGTGAACTCCCGAGATCAAACATCAGGTGCCCTGGTGACAACCGCAGCCTCTTGGTTGGAAGTCATCCATTGTCCAGTTCTATGCTCCACTTCACGTGTCCTGGTCTTCTTCTCTAGTTCCTCCAGATCGCGGGAGGGGGGGAGGAGGGTGCGAGCCTGAAGAACCATAATCAGCTGTTCCTCCACCGTGCCAACCCTTGGAGGCCACTAGATGGGGACTCCATGGGGGCAGGGATTTGGGTTTGTTCACAATGCAGGCCCCTCGCTTACAATATTGCCTGACACTTTGGCACCAAATAAATGCCCCGTGAAGGAGTCCATTCTGCCGCAGGGGCCTGAAGGGGACAGGAGAGGCACGAGGAATTTCACCTTGGACGATTAATTTTAGTGCTAGAGAATTCCCTGTATGGCAAAAAGTCAAAGTCGGCCATTCTTTAAAATTTTTATACCGGAAGCTGATTTAGAGCCAAGTCAAGGTCCTGATCATGGAAACCTTTAGAGGACACCACCCAGAACTCCCCACCCAGGGTGGTGCTGCGGCCTCGCCTAGGGGACGCGGGTGGGCGCAGGGAAAAAGGTGATGAGGGGAGCTGAAGAGCATAGGAAGTGGATGGGAGTGAGGGCGGTCTGGAGTAGGAGAAAGAAAGGGCAAAGGGAGGAGGAGTGAAAATAAAGCTGAGAGGCACCAACTCTAGCCACTGAAAGCAAAACTGGTTAAAAAACGCTGAGGCTATTTAGGTCGGTTTATAGATCTTGACCACAACGCAGCAGGTTGTCCACGGCCTGCGTTGGTCGTACAGTGGTTAGTTCTCCGCCTTGCGACCCTAGTAACCCTGGCTTGAATACTCGCTCTTTTCCTCTTTAAACAACCTCCCATCCCAGTAAAGCTGGCGATAGGGTGCGATTTCCCGCAATGAAACTGAAGAATGCGAACAGCTGAATCCGGCTCTGGAGGTCCCACGTGGCGAAGCTCCCAGCCTCAGCTCCCAACAGGGACAGAGAGAGACCTGCCTAACTTGGGGAAAGGCGGAAAAGTCGCCCAGAGGCGAGGTCTGCAGCGCCCAGAGTCCCCACTCTTACCCCGGAGACTGGAGGCAAAGACAGCAAAGAGCCAGATCCTCTTTGAGGGAGGAAAGAGCCTGCACCGGGAACCACTCACTTTCATTGATGGGTAAGACTCTAAGAAAAGCACACAGCTTTGCCTTGGAAAGGGAATTCTTGCTACCCTTAGGTAGAAGAATAAATCCCAGCTTTTCACATCTCACTTGTTTAGTCTATAGTGTCTGACTTCCACTGATGTCTTTATTATCATAGTGAAACAGACTTTTGTTGGTACAAATTCTCCATAAATTTTAACGTATATGTGTATTTGTGTAGTCATCATCATAATTACAATACATACAGTTTCATCTCTCCAAAAACCTTCTTTGTGCTATCTTGTTACTGTTACAACTCACAGCCAACGGTAAGCCCTTGCAATCACTGATCTGTCCATCACTATATATATCTCTATCGATTTGTGGGATATATATAGAGAGATCTATAGATCTATCTCTCTATTTTGTTTTCTGAGACTGTCATACAAATGGAAGCCATACAGTATGTAGCCTTTTCAAACTGGCTTCTTTTACTCAGCAAGGTGGAGTTGGGATTTGTTTTGTAGATCAACAGTTCCTGTTTACTGCAGAACATTCCATCCAGTGGGTATGCCACTGTTTTGTCTATCAGGTATCCTTTTGAACCACATTGGATGATTGTAGCTTCTGCTCTTACAAATAGAGCAGCTATGAATATTCCTGTAGAGATTTTTGTGTGAACACTAGTTTTCATTTCTTTGAGGCAGATTCCTGGCAACCCAAGTTTGCTAGGTCATATACTACTTGCATGCTTAACTTTATGAGAAACTACCAAATCTTTTCCAGAGTGCCTATACCATTGTGTATTCTCACCAGCAGTCTTAAGAGAATTCTAGTTACTCCTTATCCCAGATGCTTGGTACTGTCATTCTAATAGATGTGTAATGCTATTTCATTATGGTTTCAGTTTGCATTTCCCTGATGCTTGACGATGTTCATGTGCTTATATCCTCTAGAGAAGTCTATTCATGTCTTTTGCCTATTTTTTCATTATTATTTGTTTCCTTATTGTTAGTTTAAGATTTCTTTATTATTATTCTTGTCACCAGCCTTTTGTCCTATTTGTGATTTTTTTCTTTCAATCTGTAACTTTTCATTCTTTTAGCTGTTTTTTGGAAAACATTTTTAATTTCAATGAAGTACAATTAATTTATTTCTTTTTTCTGGATAGCACTTTGAGTGACATCCCTAAAAACACTGCCTAACCCCATTCCATGAAGATTTTCTTCTATAAAACATTTAGTCTGTTCTCTATGGTTTTTTTTTTTTTCATAAACTGTATGGTTTAGGTGGATTTTTTCCTCATATGGATGTCAAATTATGCCGACACAATTTGTTGAAAAGAAAATAAAAGTCTTTCTTCACTGAATTGCTTTTACACTTTTGTCAATAATGAAGTGGACATATTTCTGTAGCCCTATTTCTGGACCTTCTATTCTGTTTCATTGGTCTGTATGTCTATCCCTTTGCTCACCCACAATATCTTGCTAACTGAAGCTTTATACTAACTCCAGAAATGGGTAGTCTTATTCTTCTAACTTTATGGTACTTTTACAAAGTATATTTAGTTCTTTTCAGGATTCTATCTCTCTGCCATTCTAGCCCAACAAATTGAGAATCTGTTAATATCTACAAAAGCTTTAAAACTTCAAAGACTCTGTGAATAGAAGGAAAAGATAGTGGTCTCCTTTTCCTATGGTGTCTTGGTGGAGTAGATCCAAGGGAGTAAGAAGGGGGAGACTGTGGGTGGCAGCAGATGAGGCCCAGAGAATCCTCAGCCAGAATCTCTTATTTCCTGCAGTTAAAGGTTGACCAACCAGACCGACGCCCCAGGCTGAGTTTAGGACAACTCCGACCCCTACTGGCCTGAACAGATACTTGGGATTCTTCAGAGAGCTGAGAGAGGAAAGGACCGGAGGAAAAGAACATGAAAGACACTCAACCTTGTGCTCCAACCCAGGACCTGAGAAACTGCATTCTCACCCCAGCACGACAGAGGTAAGAAAAGCTGTTTCACACTGAAGTCATTTTCTACCCATGCAGGTGAATGGGTGCAAGGTCAGGACACCCTCGGGGGAAGGCGTGCCACGTGCCACTGGCTCGGTATCAGAGAGGAAAGCAAAAGGCGGCGGCAGCTTGGCACAAAGGGCAAGGCTCCATCAAGACCTGAACTCAGTTCGCTGGATTCACAGTCCAGAGTGCTCACCATTACACCCTGGAACCATCTGGGGAAAGAGACCTGCTAACTCTCAGAAGTGTGTGCACACAGCCTTTGCTCCCTCTGGCCTTCCTGGGGCTTTCCACCTGCAGGGTTCTTCCCCCAGCCTCAGGGGTCAGAAGTCGCCAGGGATCACATTCTCCCTGCCTATCTGGAGGCTTGCGTGTAGGGGATGGAGATCAAGTTCCTTTGGGGATTAGCGACAGGGACAGGCTTTTTATGCCTCTCCCAGGTGCACCTGCTCTGCCTGGGTGACTAGTTTCCTCACAAGTCTGAAATCCGGATGTCAGCTTGTTATGTTTTCATCTGATGCTCAGGCTCCTCTTCCAAGCTCACTACAGTTACTGGTAGAATTTATTTGTTTCACGTCTCCAAAGGCAAGGGAAACAAGGGCAAAAATGAACTACTGGAACTTCAACAAGATCAAACGCTTTTGCACAGCAAAGGAAACAGTTGACAAAACCAAAAGACAGCTGACAGAATGAGAGAAAATATTTGCAAATGTCTTATCAGATAAAGGGCTAGTATCCAAATTCTATAAAGAACTTATCAAACTCAACACCTAAAGAACAAATAATCCAATCAAGCAATGGGCAGAAGACATGAACAGACATTTCTGCAAAGAAGACATCCAGATGTCCAACAGACACATGAAAAAGTGCTCAACATCACTTGGCATTAGGGAAATACAAATCAAAACCACAATAGGATACCATCTCACACCAGTCAGAATGGCTGAAAATTGGCTAAAATGAGTCAAGAAAGGACAGATGTTGGTGAGGATGCAGAGAAAGGGGAACCCTCTTACACTGTTGATGGGAATGCAGGCTGGAGCAGCAACTTTGGAAAACAGTATATAGGTTCCTCAAAAAGTTGAAAATAGAGCTACCCTATGACCAGCAATTGCACTCCTGGGTATTTACCCCAAAGATGCCAATGTAGTGATCCAAAGGGGCACCTGTACCCCAATGTTCACAGCAGCAATGTCTACAATAGCCAAACTATGGAAAGAGCCCAGGTATCCACAGACAGGTGAATAGATAAAAAAGATGTGATACACACACACACACACACACACACACACACACACACAATATTATGCAGCCATTAAAAAATGAAATCTTGCCATTTGCAACAACATGGGTGGGACAAGGGTATTATGCTAAGTGAAATGAGTCAGAGAAAGACCATTATATGATCTCACTGATACGTGGAATTAAAGAAACAAAACAGAGGATCATGGGGGAAGAGAGGGAAAAAATAAAACAAGACAAAACCAGAGAGGGAGATAAACCATAAAAGAGTCTTAATCATAGGAAACAAACAGGATTACTGGTGGGAGATAGGTGGGGCGATGGGGTAACTGGGTGCTGGGCATTAAGGAAGGTATGTGATGTAATGAGTACTAGGTATTATATAAGACATTTACTTCTGAAACTAATAATATATGTTAATTAATTGAGTTTAAATTTTAAAAATTAAAATAAGTGAAAAAATAATTCATTTGCTTGTGGTTGTAAGACTGAAGTCTTTGTTTTCTTGCTGACTGTCAACCAGAGGCCATGCTCTGCATCTAGAAGCTGCCTACATTTTTTTTTCATGGCGCCTTTTCCATTGTCCAACAAGTAATTGTATGCTGAGTCCTTCTCATGATTCACTCTGATTCTGTCTTCTGCTAGCCAGAGAAAGCTCTCATATATAAGAAGTCATGCAATTAGATCTGGTCCACCCAGATAATCTTCCCATCTTAAAGTCAGCCATCCTATATAACAACATCGCCATGGGAGCAATGTCTCGTCATTCTAACAAGTTCAGGGATTTGGGGGAGACATATTTAGAAGCCATTTTAACTTCTCTTCACTATAGTCCAGCCTCTGGGTTCAGGAATACATGTCCCTTCCAAATGCAAAATACATTTACCTTATCCCTAGGTTCCCAAGTTTTATCCCATGGCAGCATGAGTTCAAAGTAGAAAAAAAAAAATGTTGTGTAATCAGCTCAAAATTCCAAAATCACATCTGAATCACTTATATCAAGTGTGGATGATTCCTGAAGGTGTCCATTAAGCGCAGAGTACAATTGCCATCTCTCTGTGGACCTGTGAAACTATAGAACCATTGATTTGCACTCCTCCCCAAGTGCAATAGTGAGACACATAAAGAATAACATTTATTCAGGTTCTAGCTGAAAAAGAGGCAAAATGGAAGATATTAAAAGGTCACTGATCCAAAATAATTTGGAAAGCCACCAAAACAAAATTCAGCAGGAATTCCTTGGTTAGGTTTCAAGGCCTCAAGACATGAGGTTTTGCCTCTGGGCTCCCATTCATTTGCATCTTCATTTAATTATTATTTTTTCCTTTCTTTCATAGGTCTCTGGCTCTTACACTTCCTTCTCATACAGCATCCTCCCCTTAATGGTTGGTATGTTGTCCCCACCTGAACAGGTCTGATAGTGACGTTGTTGTGGTTCTGTCCCCCAGGAGGGTCTGCCCGCACCAACTCACTCATCTGGGATCCCCTTCCCTGACCAGATTTCTATCTGTCATGACTCTTTCAGCTTACCCATGTGCCTTAGGAGAAGGCTAGAATTGTGGAGCCCCAGAACCGATCTCTGCTGTCTCTTCTGCAGGAGGAGAATAAATTACAGAGGCCTTCACAAAGGAATGGCCCCCGCTGAGGGCGTAAATCCCAAGCAATTAGAACAGAGGAGGAAACCTACAGGCCAGCAGAAGCCCTACAGACCCAAATTGTGGAAGCAGGACCCACACCAGGTAGGAGCCCTTCCTGAAAATGTCCCCATCACCCCACTGAAAGCCATCTTAGATGAAGGACATGGTCTGCTCAAAGCAGTTAGTCTTGTGAGCATTGGGTCTTTCAGAGTCTCCATCCTCAGCCATTTGATTAAAATGGACTTTGTTCATACCTGAGGATCTCCTTCAATTTTTTGTCTGAAGTGCAGCTACGGAGGCCTTACCCCCAGGGGAATGGAACAGGCACCACAGTGACTCTGATGGAGGTGTTCTTTAGCTCTGCAGCTGGTGCCCAGGGATGGGAGCCCTGTCTGTTACATGATATCCCATTTCACATCTAACATTCCCGTGCTTCATGCTGCCTTCTCTAATTTATATCCTACACACTCCATCGTACCTGAGATAAATATGCTCAAAGAGGTAATTATATCGTCCACTAAAGCATATGTGGCATTGGGAACTCACACTGCTTTTCTTAAGGCTGTGCTGTTCTTGCTTCAGCACAGACCTGGGATAGGGTTTGAATGAAAATATGGTTGGGACTAGAGATCAGTAAACTATGGTTATTGCTGGAAACTGTTATTTATCCACTGGACAAGTATTTAGTGAATGTTTCACTGGGCAGGAATCACTGGGGACATGGAGTGAGCAAGGCAGACCAAGTGCCAGTCTCAGGAAAATGAACTTTGACACTGGAGTTAGATATTTTATAGATAAACACATAAGTGCATTTTACTTGTGATTATGATAAATATTATTTAATACTTTCCTGTTATGTTATCCTAATCTCTTAGCCAGTGATTTAAAAGTGAATATAAGTAATAGCATTATATAATTGTGAGAAAAGATCTGTCCCCAGATAGGCCCTTCTGGTATTTTAAACAGTGGAAATACCTACATTTGATCCAAAGTCTCTTCAAAATTATTTATTTTTAAGTTAAACTTTAAATTTCAGTGTCCCCTGAAATTCAGAAGTAGGTTTCTGGAGGGTGTGTAGGAGCCTCAACAGGGAAGCTTGCAGCCGAGGCCTATGTGGGGGCTCTGCTGCTATCAGCTGGAAGGGGAGTTTGGGAAATTCTCCCAATGTCTGTGGGCCTCAGTTTCCTCATGTGTAAGATAAGGTTGATATTCAAATTCTCCAAAGTCCCTTCCTGCTCAGTTTCTCTGAGTGCACGAGTAATTGAGGTGCCTGTTCCAAACCTTTGGGGACTGCAGCTGAGACCCGACTTGGTCCCTTCTCTGTGTGTCTCCTGCAGGAACCTGAGCTGAGTCCACACTGAAAGCAGAGAACAGAGGGAGCAGATGGAAGACTGGATATCAGCAGGTTTGCGGGATGAGAATAACACAAAGAAAGACAAGGCAATGGTGGAGCACGTGGTTGCAAAGGGACAGAAGAATAAGGACCATTCGAGTTCAGAAAAATCAGGGGAACCTGAGGAATAAATACACCAGCATCCAACTCTGCAAGAAACTGCCTGAGCTGAGCACGGAGGACCAGGAGAGTAACTTAGTCCATAGTGAACCTGTGCCCCTGCCAAGGAGCCCCACAGGACAGATTGGGATTTGTTTGTACTGCTGGAAACACCCAGTTCTCAGAGGAGGAGGATGCGACCATGAAACTCTGCCCCAGTCCCCTAGTTTCAACCTTGGAGCTGCCTTCATGGTGGATGTCTTCCAAGAAAGTGTGGGCTTAGAGGGATCAAGGATGTTTGGATAAGGGTTGGAGATGTCCATTCTTACTGAAGGGAGTTATGCCCTTACAAATCTGACCCTAATCATGGCTCTAGGTGCCAAATAACAAAGCAAACCACTTACTTCCATTGGTTGTACAGAAACAGGATGCTCTTAATGCACATAAATGGAAAGTTACTCTGCCTGTAGGGTCATGCAATAGAACAGATAACTTGGGCAGTGGCCCAAGAAGGGGATGGGTTGAGTTTGTGACAGTGTCTCCTAGGTCTTGGAGAAGAAGGTTTGGGGCTTGAAGTTGCAGGTGGGCTGGCTCATGGTAACATTACCCAATCTTGGGAAAACATGTCTAGCACAATTTTGGATTCAATGGACACTAAATGTTTAGTCCATGAACTGCAGTCATTCTTTCACAGGTTATCCACTATTGGCTTCAAACAAAAGTGACTTTTCTATTCATAGATACCAAGGAGCACCTGGGTGGCTCAGTCAGTGAAACATCTGACTCTTGGTTTCAGCTCAGTCATGAGCTGGTGGTAGTGGGATCAACACTGAGTTGGGCTCCATGCTCAGCACAGAATCTACTTCAGCTTCTTTGTCCCTCTCCATCCCCCTCTGTTCTCCCAGATCATACTACTCTCTCTAAAATAAATAAAATCTTAAAAAAATAACAATGCTCACAAATATGCAGGTTTAAACACATCCTATGATGATTTTGATGAACAACAAGGTAAAGCAGATTTTTAAATTTTTTTTTCCAACAGAGAGCAGAAGAGGCGAGTAATATATCATTTCGGCATCAAAAAATAAACAGGTAAAGGAAAGAATGTATGGAATTGTATGTCATCTACACAATGATCAGTTGGTTATAAACAAATTGGAATAAATCTATGTTTATATTGACTCATAGGTCCAGTGAAATTGGCAGAGCATTGGGAAACAAAAACTGGCCAGGGGGGAACCCGGGTGGCTCAGTGGGTTATGCCTCTGCCTTTGGATCAGGTCATGAACTCAGGGTTGAGATAGAGCCCCGCATCTGGCTCTCTGCTCAGCGGGGAGCCTGCTTCCCCCCTCCCTCTGCCTGTTGCTCTGCCTACTTTTTATCTATGTCTGTCAAATAAATAAAATCTTAAAAAAAAACCTCATCTAAAAGTCATTCACATAATTGGAATTTAGAAAACCACTAAGCAAACCTAAAGCAAAAATATTTAAAGCTGTTTGTGAGCCACATGTTAACCCATCAGGGGTGAACTTTATGAGACACCTAACACTGAATGGATGCTTTGATTTCTTTGAGATCTGTTACCTGAGACCCAGGGAATGTGACCTTGGGAGTTATGCAGGTGAGCAAGTTTTACCTGATAGGATGTTAAGTCCAATGACTAAAGATGTATCTTAAATATGCTACACACACCAATCATTACTTAAGTCAAACATCTTCACTCTTCCTTGGGGAAATGGAGCTGACACAAAGGACTGCAGATTCTGTTGCAGAATCGAGACCTGATGCTTACAGACAGATGGCAATGGACACCTCCTTCAGATCTGGAGTATAAGCCTTTGTCTCATAAGGCAACTGAGTCACACAACTCAGTCACACACAAGTGATCACACAAGTCGATCACACACACCCCTCAGCCTGTCACTATTACTTATTTTCATGCTGTTGGTGCCATCCTATAATAGACCACATCAGAAATGAGAGAAATCAGATTTGGGCACAAACTCATGGCATTTGATGGATATATCATTGCATACTGTTCCAAATTTTCTGGCAGTACATAATGCCAGCAATAGATTACTGAAGACTAAATTAAATAATAAGTGGGAACATCAGTCTCTAAATTTTGCAACTGTGGTGTTACAGCTACACACAAGATAAATTGGCAGCCTTGCCAACTGAATGGTTACTCTCAAGGAAAGTGTATTAATGGACATACAAAACATTTTGCATCCATTTGTCCACAAGACTCTGGACAATCTTCCCTGGCATACGACTGGATTTGGGTTGGATTATTCCTTTTCATTGGGCTGCTGAGAAAAGTGCAAGGGAATGGAATCAGATCCTTCTCACCTGACAAATACCTAAATCTAAAAAGATATGGTCACTGCCAGATCCAGCTTGAATCTGAAATGCATTTGCTTACATCAAGACCCAACATCAATGTATAAAACTCAGGTGTGATTTATGTGATTGCAGTGCCTAACTGAAAGGTGAAAAGCGGTATCATTTGTAATAGCATAAAGCTTGAAATACTGAGGGATAGATCTGACTGAAAATCACAAAATATTTCACAGAGAAGTGAATGAAGCCTTAGAAAATGAAGAGAACTTCCTTATTTGGGGGTGGCAAGATTCAATACTGTTCAAACATCAATTTTCCCCACTTGATCTATACATTCAATTCAATCTCTCTCAAAATCTCAGCCTGTGTCTTTGGTAGAAAGTGACCCGTTGATTTTAAAATTCATATAAAAATATAAATGACATCATATGGCCATACACTTGTGAAGCAAAGAACCAAGTTTTAGGGTTAGCTGTACCTGATTTGAAGAACCATTCTGAAATCATAGTAATCAAAACAGATTGGTATTGGCATATGACTGGTAAGTAGATCAATGAAATGGATTACAGAATCCAAAAACAAACTAATACTTATATAGTGAACAGATTTTTGACAAATGTGAGAAGCAAGGCACTGTAAAAAACATAATCTTTTAGAGCACGAGGGTGGCCCAGCTGGTGAAGTGTCTGACTCTTGATGTTGACTCAGGTCATGATCTCAAGATCCTTGGGATCTAGTCCCTCATCAGGCTCCATGTTAAGAGGGGGTCTGCTTGTGATTCTCCTTCTCTTCCTCTGCCACCCCCACATAAATAAATTTTTTTTAAAAATATAATCTTTCAACAAGGGGTAAAGTGTAATCTTTTCAACACATGAATATGGACATGACATGGGTATGCATATAAAAATAAATACATAAAATTGGATCCATAACTTACATTATACAGAAATTAGCCTAATATAGAGCATGAGCTTAAATTGATACCCTAAAATGTTAAAACTTTCAGAAGACATAGGAGAAAATCTTTAGGAACACGTGGGTCACCCAGTCGGTGGCTCATGTGACCCATGATATTGACTCACATCCTGATCTCGTGGGTTGTGGGATCAATCCCAGAGTTGGCTGTGCTCTCAGTGGGCAGTCGGCTTTAATTTCTCTCCCACTGTCCCTTTCTCCACATGCTCTGTCTGAGTCAGTCTCTCTAAAAGTTAAAAAAATGGGGCAGGCAGAGGGACAAGCAGACTCCCCGCTGAGCAGGGAACCCAATCTGGGGAGGGAAGGGCGAAGGGGGAGTGTGGGCAACCCCAGGGCCTTGGGATCATGACCTCAGCCGAAGGCAGATGAGGAAGCAACTGAGCTAGCCAGACACCTCAATCCAATAAATAAACCTTTTAAAAAAATCCTTATAACCTTAAGTTGGACAATGATTTCTATTCTTTTAGATTTTATTTATTTATGTGACAGAGTGAAAGAGAGAGCACAAGCAGGGGAGAAGCAGAGGGACAGGGAGAAATGGGCTCCCCACTGAGCAAGGAACCTGATGCAGGGCTGGATCCCAGAACCCTGGGATCATGACCTGAGCCAAAGGCTGACACTTAATCGACAGAGTCACCCAGGTGCTCCTGGACATTGTTTTCTTAGATATTACACCAATATTGTGATTTTTGAAAGAACAAATTGATAAACTGGATTTAATCAAAAGTTAAAACTTCGTCTCTTCAGAAGCCATTGGTGAGAGAATGCAAAGTCAAGTCACACATAGGGAGAAAGTAGTTATGAATTTCATACCTGAGGAAGGTCTCCTAATACAACATTGAAAGAACTCTCAAAAGTCAATAAGAAGACAATCCAATTTAAAATGGGTAAAATAAAATTGTCTGGGTGGCTCAGCTGGTGAAGCAGCTGCCTTTGGCTCACGTCATGATCTCAGCGTCCTGGGATCTATCCCTGCCGCCCTCTCTCTCAATCTCCCATGAGCAGGGAGTTCTCTCCCTCTGCCCTCCTCACCCTGCCCCACACCCCTGATCTTGCTCTCTTTCTCTCTTTCAAATGAAAAAATAAAACCTTTAAAAATTAAAATAATAAAATCAAATGGGTAAAAGATGCATAAAGACAGTTCAGCAAAGAATATATATGGAAGGTATATAACAACATGACAAGATCTATATCATTAGTCCTTGGGAAAATACAATTTAAACCATTATTTGCCAATAAAATGGCAAAAATGAAAAGGAACTCCATCCCAATTATTGGCAAGGATGTGAGGGAGCTAGATTTCTCATACACTGCAGATGGGAAGACTAAATTCTACTACTCTAGAAAATATTCTGGAAACTTTTTTTCCCCTTAAGACTGACTTCTTTGAGAGAGAGGAAGTGAAAGTGAGTGGGGGAGGGGCAGAGGGAAAAGGAGAGGGACAGAATCACAGGAAAACTCCCTGCTGAGCGCTGAGCCCTACTTGGGGCTCTGTCTCACCACCAATGAGATCATGACCTGAGCCAGAATCAATGCCAGATGCTTAACCAACTCAGGCACCCAAGCACCCCAACAGTTGGGAAATTCATCAGAATATTAAACCTATACTTACCATTGGCCATCAACATTCCACTCAAATGAAAAAAAAAGATATATTTAAAAAATCTATTGATTGCAACTCTAATTTTTTAATGGTTATTTTATTTTATTTTATTTTATTTGAAACTCTTATTTTTCATTGTCATTCAAATCCATCCACAGGTTAGTGACCCAAACAAATTGTGACATACCCAGCTCATCGAATATTATTCAGTTTTACAGAGTAATCTCTTCACATACATAACAAAATGGGTAAGAAAAATATTTTTTTCTCAGATAATTATTCTGAGCAAAAAGACATCAGAGCAAAACATGTACATAGCATATTATTTCATTATATAAAACCTCAGAAATTGCATATAATTCTATTGTTACAGAAAGCCAATCAGTGGTTTCCTGAGGTGGGAGTATGAGGGAGGAATTGCTAGAAGCACAAGGAAACTTTTGGGGGTGATAGATATACCCACTACTGGGGTGATGCATATATATGTTCAAACTTATTAAATGTGAGACTTTAATTATATATACTTTACTGCATGGAAATTATATGTCAATATACCTGTTGAAACAGTTTAAATACAAAAAAAAAACAAAACAAACAAAAAAAAAACTTTCAAACCCTGAAATTCACTAAGTGGTACCTCTATTTTCAAAAAAAATCAACCATATAATTTTGCAAGCTTGAAGTAAGCAATGAATCATTTCTTTGGATATGAAAATGAATATATCTATCTTAACGTTTCTATATGTAACTCTCGAAGAAAAGACAACCTTAAGAGAACATAAAGGGAAGCCACAGTATAGAAGTACGTTTATCTCTGACAAAGGACTTTTCTCTAGAATTAGATATCATGTAGTCTGAGAAGATAATTAATACAATAAAATAATTGGCCAAAAAACTTGACAGAAACTTCACAAAACAAGATATATGAATGGTTCATTAGCACATGACAAGAGGCATAACTCATTAGTCAGGAGGGAAAGAAATCAGTATACAATGAGATACCTTGTGTATCTACTTGTATGTCTAAAGTCAGAAAGTCTGAAATCTCACAAAAAACACTTGGAAGTCTCATGTAGCTGTGGGAATGAAAAATTGCACCACCACTTTGAATAGCTGACTTCCACTTATAAGATTAAATATAAATCCTATGGACAGTCATTCTATTCATAGTTATTTACACAATATGTCTATAGAATGATCAGCATGTGAAAGTTCATAACAGTTTTATTATTATGCCTAAATTATAACTGCCTCAAACCAGAACATGAAAGTCCAGTAACAGAGGAATGTATAAACAAACATAAAACCCTTGAAATCTTACGCAGCATAAAAATGTATCAAAATATTGATTGAGGTAAGGATATAGATGGATTTATTTTTTTTTAAGATTTTATTTATTTGCTAGAGAGAGTGAGAGAGCACAAGCAGGGGGGGTAGCAGAGGGAGAGGGAAAAGCAGGCTCTGTGCAGAGCAGGGAACCTGACATGGGGCTTGACCCCAAGACCCTGAGCTCATGACCTGAGCAGAAGTCAGATGGTTAACAACTGAGCCACCCTGGTGCCCCTCCTTTATGCATTTTTAAAAAGACAGACAATTGGCAAAGAATAGACAAACTGTTCTGATATAAATATCCTTTCCTCTGTTCTAGAAAGAAATAATGTATATATAAAAAGATTGGAGAGGAACCAATTTGTATGGAACAACTTTGCCAAGATCCTGAAGCAGGTCTACTTTCCATTAGGACCAGAGATTAATGGAAGCCCCACCAGTCTGGAGGGGGCTAAGAAAGTCCTAGAACCCTAGAATGATCTGGACTACCAGACACATGTTCCTCAAAAAGATCAACTACTCACCTCCAAAGGCACTGAGCAATTTGTGAAACTGTGGGTGAGTTTAAGACCAGCACCACTCTAGAACCAGAACTCTCCCTTGAACCAAAGCCAGGATATTGATAGATGCCATTTCGAAAATCACCGTTATAGGCCATGGCATGCTCCACAGTAGGGAAAATGGATACATGAGCATCAATTGAGAGAAATATCAATCAACAGACAAGAGACTTTTTTTTCAAGAGACATTATTAAATAACGTCCACCACCCACTAAAACCCAGGAAAGTTCTCATTCAAAAACAATGTTTTAAGGAACATAGAGGTATGCATCTTCATGATTTGTGGATAGAAGCTGATTTCTTAAATGTACAAGCAACCCAACAAATCAATAGATAAGCTGGATTTCATTCATTGATTCATTCAAGTTAAAAGCATTTTTGTTTCAAAGGACACTATCAAGGAAGTGAAAAGCCAATCTATGGAGTGGGAGAAATATTTGTAAATCGTAGTATCTGATGAAGGTCTTCTATGTAGAATACATTTAAAGAAACCTCTTACAACTAACCAGTCAGGAAAAGGACAGCCAATGTAAGAAAGGGAAAAAGAGTTTCAGTAGACTTTCTCCAAAAGATAATACCAATGCAACAGTGAACACATGAAAAGATGCTCAGTATCATTAGTCATTAGGAAAATACAGATATAGGCACCTGGGTGGCTCAGTGGGTTAAAAACTCTGCCTTAGTCTCAGGTCATGATCCCAGAGTCCTGGGACTGAGCCCCAGATCAGGATCTCTGCTCAGCAGGTAGCCTGCTTCCTCCTCTCTCTGCCTGCCTCTCTGCCTACTTGTGATCTCTCTCTCTGTCAAATAAATAAAATCTTTTTTAAAAAAAAAAAAGGAAAATACAGATCTAAAGTGCAGTGAGATCCCACTTCATCCCACTAGTGTGACTTCAAACAAAGAGACAATACATATGTCAGGAAACTTATAGAGAAATGGAATTCTTACACATACCTGGTGGGAAGGCAAAATGGTGTCATTGCTTTGCTTTGGAAAATAGCTTGGCAGTTCCTCAAAAAGTGAAACACAGGGTTACCTTTGAAATAGCAATTCCACTGCAAGGTAAATAGCTAAGAAAATTGAAATCATATGTCCATAGGATGCGAAAAGAAGTCTACGTAACACAGAGATGCAGAAAGAATATTGAGAAAGTTGGGACAGAAAAAAATTTTCAAAGTTAATTGCATAAACTAACTCTGTTTTCTGTCTTGTTTTTGTTTTTGCTTTGTTTTGTTTTTGCATAAAAGAAAGCTTTATTTACTACATACATCCTAATAAAGTATTGTAAATGGAGGAAGATCTAAATAAATTGAAAAGCTTTTCAAATACAAAGCAACTAATGATAACTAAACTGCTAGCATGCTTCTCTTGTGTTTCTAATGGATAGAGATAGAGAGAAAAAAACTAGAAAAGACTAAGAGAAGAACATTGTGATAGTCTACGACTTTACAAATTTCTTTTACTGGAAAAGCCTTAAGATCTGCGTTACCTTAAAGAGAAGTGGGATGAGTTCATGAAGGCCCTTAAGAAAACCTCTTGGGGGGTGCCTGGGTGGCTCAGTGGGTTAAGCCGCTGCCTTCGGCTCAGGTCATGATCTCAGGGTCCTGGGATCAAGTCCCACATCAGGCTCTCTGCTCGGCGGGGAGCCTGCTTCCCTCTCTCTCTCTCTGCCTGCCTCTCCAACTACTTGTGATTTCTCTCTGTCAAATAAATAAACAAAATCTTAAAAAAAAGAAAAACAAGAAAACCTCTTGGGTGGGTTGCCTGAGTAGTTCCCTTGGTTGAACATCTGACCTTGAGTTTAGGCTAGGGTCATGATCTCAGGGGTTGTGACGTTGAGCCCCTTATCACACTCTCTCCCTGTACCCATGCCCCCATTCTCTCTCTCAAATAAATAAAGAGAAAGAAAAACCAAAACTTCTTGGGAAAGTATTTCTCCCTTGATGATATTATAAACACATAAGAATGAACAATGAGAACTATGCTGAGATAATGTTTTAGAAAGAGATGGGAACTGTGCTATCAGCACAAGGGTAGACAACTATTGACATTGGCCACTGAGGGGTGGGACCCATCAGTGGTGACCTTCAGGGGAGACCAAGAAGCCTTGTATACCAGCATGGCCTTGGCAACTGGAAGGCAGGGTCTCCCAAAGTTCCACTGACACTCTGGACGTTCCATTCTGTTAGTGCAAGTACAGAGTGTTAGCTGCCATTCTGGGGGCTCCCTTGGTCATTCCAGTTGGAGTCTGAGCTACAAGCAGTGCCTTTGGCTCCCAACTCTGCCATCTTGAAACTTGTTTTTGTGGTTACCGATTCTCAAGTGCTATGGAGTATTGTTCAAATTGTTCCCAACAGTAAGTAAAGAATTTCTTTTTCCTCACCCCTCAGCCCTGATTAAACCTACTTGATGGCACTGGTTTTTAACCCATCATGTGTTTGGGTTTCTTCTCCTTGGTGCCCAGCCCTACCTTTCCTGCCACACATCACCATGGCAGCACCTCTTGCATCTCTGTGCAGGACAGGGGCAGAAACCAGTCTCCTGAAAATAAACCAAGGGCTTCAATTCCAGCTGGAAAAAAGCAAGCAGGACTTCTGAGACCTTAAGAAGAAATTCTTTATATCTGAAGCTACTGCCTACTTCCTGGCCAACCAACTGTAGAAATACAGTAAGTCCTACAAGGTCCTGCTCTACAAAGTCATGGCTGTGTGTACTCCTTCTAAGAAATGAAAAGCCTCTTCAGATGCTATCTTCTTCATTTCTAATGTCACCATAAATTTCATTCCGACCACAATGCAGTAATGGTAGAAGTGGGTATTTGACCCTCAGTTTCCTGAGGATGAGAAAATGGAAGACAAGTATGTTCGCATCCTCCCCAGGTTAGCAGTGACCTATAGGGTGGGTTAGAGCTTTCATCCCAGTGCTTGATTCCTGGTGCAGACACAGAGATGACTGGTCCTCTCAGGATCCTCTCTGTCCTATAGCAGACCCTTCATCTCAGTTGGTCTGGGACTAAGGAACTCCACCAGGTCTTGGTTCTTGGATGTTCCATTGGCAAAGCACCAAGCTAGCTACACTGCAGAAACATGCTGATGGTCCACGCGGCACCAGGGTTGTGGGGAGGGGGTAGGACTATAGCAGGTGACACTACCTGCTTTCCAAGAGAAGGAGGTGGGTTCTGGTTTCCCTGAAACTGTGGTATCCATGAAGGATGCCATCCACGCAGGGACTCCCCAGGTGAGAGGGAACCCGTGCTCAGGATCTGCTTCCCGAGTCCATGGAGGACAGGTGATACCTGGTTGGAAGACTTGGGGTGTTTCAGGGAATATGAGACAATCTTTGCTACTTCCTGTGTCTCTCCCTGAGCTGAGCAAACTTCAGTGAGGCAGGATGGTCAGCAGGTCCAGGCCTGAGCCATGAGACACGTGGCCAAGTAAGAATGAGGGTGAGTGGGGAAATCCACAGGTCCAGAAACCACCCAAGTTAATGCATGGGGCAAGCCCTCCCCCACAGTCAGCCTGAATTGGGGAGCTCAGCTGCCTGTTCATTAGGAGGGGGCTGTGGTGGCAGAAGGAACCATGAGAATGGAACACATGCACAGCTGAGTGACAAGAAGGATGCTGAGGCTGAATTTTTGTCATTTACTCACAGTTTGCCTTCAATACAACAAAGGGAGGTATAATTAAAAATGAGTGAGGCAGTGACAAGTAAAAATTGAAAACTGCTCTTTAGGAAAGTGAAGAGATGATGACCTCTCAGGGAAGGAGAAGCAAAGTTTCAATTGCAACTTTCCTGATAATCATCATGTAACTGTGGAAAACCAGTTGTGAAGATGATGAAGATAGTTACCACCCGAGGGCTTGGGGTGGAAGTAACACAACACAGGGGTGAAGAGCATGGGTTCTGGGTCAGTCCACCTGGACTCAAATCCCTGATGCCTATCTTGCTGTGCCCCAGTTTCCCTCTCTGTTAAACTATTACCATTGTGAGACCTACTTCTCTGAGTTGGAATGAATCCTGAGGAATTTTTTGTTAAGCTCTCACAAAAGAGCCTGGAGCCATGTAAACTCTGTTCATGATTCTACTGCTTCCAATGACACAAACATCATGAGGATTTGGCCATGTTCCTTTCAAGTCATTCTGGTGTTTTGCATTCTAGTTCACACAGGCATTTCTGGGAGAATTTTTACCTTTGAGACACTGTTCAGTATAGGAATCACAGCTCAGGTACCCATCAGTCATGTAATACTTGGGGCCTTACATCCTGTCCCTGCTTAGTGCTTTCCTTAAGAGGCTGCAAGGCCTTGCTGGGCCATGATCAGTGTTGGTATCAGGAGATACGAATTCTGACTCTGCCAAATACCAGTTAATCAGGGCATTTAGTTCCTCTCTGTGTCCTGGGGCTGTTCTTTCCTGGGATCTAAAACAGGGAATAATCCACTGTCCTGTATTTGGGAAGCTGACAAAAAAGACGTGGAACTCCCAGCACAGAGCCTGGCTGCCCGGTTCCATTTGTCCTGGGATAGACCCTGCCTCCTCCCTTGAAGGCAGAGAGCATAGCAGCATGTCCAGCTTTACACTGAGGCAGCCGTCTCTGTTTCTCAGAGTGTGAACAGTCCACCAACATCATTGAATCCGTGCTGGGGAAGGAGATGCTGTTTGAGATGGGCAAGCAGGCAGACACGTTGGCTGAGAAGCTCAGGTAAGGAGGGCTCTCTGTGGGAGGCTAGAGAGAAACTGTGGGCATTTCTGACTTGGGGTAGCAAAAGTCTGGGCCCGGAGAGGGGCAGAAACCATCATGGCAGTCACATTATACAAACATGTCCAAAACCAGTAGACAATAGTGACTGGTAAATGATGGAATCTAATGACTGAGAGCCTCATTTCCTCTTAAAAAAAAAAAAATCAAAATCACCATATACAAGGGAACAATTCACGACATTTAGCATTTTGACAATGTTGTGAGACCAAGACCCCAGTTACTTTGCACACTGTCAGGACCTGGCTGACTGCAGTCTGCCATCCTTTCTCTCAGAAAATGCTGTCTTCTTGACCTGCCATTCTCCTGAGCACACCAGTTAATGTGAGCCATACTGTCCACACTTCTGTGTCTGGCGCTGTGTCCATTCACTGCTCACTGCACTATACGTAGTTTTCCAGGGAAATGTGTGTGCCCCAGGTGAGCAGCTGAAGGGACATCTTCCTGATGTGTTCTTAGGAGGACACCTGCCTTTGTTTATAGAAGTAAAGATGCACGGGAAGTCCAGGGCATGACCAGAAGAACGCTCTGAATACAGAAGAGGCCTTGTTTTACCTCCTTTCTCTGCCACAGACAGGTCACCACACAGGCCAGACTTTAGCTTCAAGGACTCCTTGGGGAAACTCTGCCAGAAACCTCCATGAAGGCTACTGTTCAATTACTTGGATTTAAAATTTTAAAAATTTAAATTTAAAAATTTAACAATTTTCTCTGTCCCACCTTAGGCAATATCATATCCTAGTTAAAGATCAGGATAAAGAGCTGACCCGTTTCTATGAGAAGCTACAGGAAGGGAAAGATGTTTCCCAACTACTCAATAAGTACCTCGAGGACCTCTTCACCCAAAATGACAATGAGCATTGCCAAGGACAGGTCTTCCAAGAGCAAATGGCTGAGGGGCACAGGCAGGCCAAGTGCCTTGCCTGAACGCTCAGTCCAGGTAAGATAGCCACAGACCCTGATTGCACTGCACTGCTCCAAGTTCCTGGGATCCCAAGAGACTCCCCTCCTGCCCTCATACTGTTTGCAGCAGCTTTCCTGGGTTCCTGCCACATGTGGGGCCATGAGAGGACCAGGACTGGGAGGTGGTCGCAGAGAGGAGCAATGCACAGGGTGGACATCACATGGTCCACCTGCCTTGCTTCCTCCCTGAGGGGACACAATCTTTGGGGCAGGGGGCAGCATGGAACAGATTTAGAACCTAGAAAGGGAAATGTGACAGGAGGCAGCTTGTTAGTATGCAAGGATCCCTTGCAGAAGTGGGAGGTTCCCAGACTCAGCCCAGTCTGCATTGACCGTGGGTGAGAGAGTGAGTTTTACTTTATCCATAGCTATCCCCTCATCTGTAATGTATATCAAATAAATTCTTGGCACCATAGTGATCAAATGGGAAAATTCTTGAATGCACTTCAGTAAAAAAGAAAGGCCCTGACCATGTGGAGTTGGATGTGGTACTGGACTCAGTATGATTTGAAGGTGGGAACACAGTTTAGATTGAACACTTTTCGTAGAGAGATGTCCCCTTGAGGACACTGAAGCCCACGTGGGGTTCATGAAGTCCCTGGTGGAGGGATGTGGGAAAAGCTGGTTGTCCTGTCATGAGGGTGAGGAGGAGGCTCTGTGTGAGTGCTGTGAATGCACAGAGTCTGTGTCTGGGTGGGACTTGGGGCCTGCTGAAAGACATGCTTGTGGAAGTTAAGACTGAATCTGGACAACAATCCCCTGATATGGACAACAAGAGACAGGAGAAACAGTTGCCTAGGTTCAGTGATGCTGAGCGTCATAATCACAGACACACCGCCTGATGGATCAGAAGCCCAGGTCACAGAAGTTCTTAAAGACACTGCCCTAAACTCAGTAGAACATCTAGTCATGTAAAGACACTTATGTCTCTAGGGCCATAAAAGCTGCTGTGCTTATAGTGATGATGTGGGAAATAGCTGAAGGAACAATTCTGGATTACTTTGCAGATCATTAGGACAATCAGGAGGATTAAGAAGAATAAAAAACAACGACCCAGGTGACAATGCATATTCAGGAACTGGTAACATGTGGGTAAGAATGTACAAGGACGTAGAAAGAAAAGTAAGTGAGATCAAGAGAGTCCCAGGTGCCAGATGCAAGGATGAGCAGGACTGCAGATGGTCAACCCAGGATGCCCTGTGAGTCTGGTTATCTGTTGTCTTTATGGGGCTTGGAAGACCAAGATGAATTAACAGCCTTAGGATTCACAGTACCTACAAAATAGCCATTCTTCCCTGTAAATGGACGATGGAAGGAGATGCATATTTATTTTCCACAGTCTCTAAGGTCCTTGGTAGGAAGGTGAGCAGCAAAGGAATTGCTAGAGACAACTACCAAAATTAAACACCAAGAGAAGTAATTAACCAAAAACCAAAAAGTCAGGGAGTCATGTGACACTAATTAATACAAAGGTGCCAAGAAGGCACACATTTCTGCAGGCTGTAAGGAGTCCAGAGCTGTAACCACAAGACATAGGTACATGGTGGTTTCCCCTGGGCTGGTCTTCATCTGCACTTCATGTGGTGACTGTACCATACTGGGATGGTTGAGTCTCATGTCTTATCAGTCGTTCTGTGGCTGGTGCTCTGAGTATCTGCTGCTGCTACTCTCCCACCCCGAGGCAGCCACACTCTGTCTCTTGTAGAATGGAGAGCTTTTTCCCTCTGTAGGCAACGGCCCTTTGTTTCTACTGACACTCCCCACTAACTCCCATCAACACCGCACCAGCTAGAAAGCCACACTGTCTGATCCTCCTGGTGTGGTCTTCTCTCATTACTGTGTTATGCGGCACAGCAGGGAGCTGCAGGAAGTTGAGAAGAAGGAAGTCCCACAGGACACAGAGGATGAATGTGTTCTGACTCCTTCAACTCTGAAAGAAGGGTGTGACAGTGACCAGTCTTACAATGATGGTGAGTTCCCATTAAATGAACAGGAATTAGGCTCTGCTCCAGATTTAGCCTGTGAATGCTCCCATTCCAAAGGAGATGAAACTCCATGTGCTCCCTCAGGTAGTGTCCATATTGTTTGTTCCACACACCTTGTCTACACTGCAGAAGGTCATCTCTATACACAGGCCCTATAGACACACACATTGCTTTAAATCAGGACATAATGAATTTGGGAACATAGAGGTCAGGTGGGTCAGGGAGCCTTCAACCATCCTAAGTAGGGGCCATGCCTCAGACCCTCCAGCCCCACTGTCAGGTCATTGCCCCGGTGTTTGGGGCAACAAACTCTATCCACTTCAGTAGGACATCCACAAAGGTGTTGTCAGATACCCTACTTGGATCAAATGTCTTTTGCAATATGTACTGATACTTTCTCTTTACGATCAACCTCTCTCGAGGTTCTAGGCCTGTCCAACATTGTTGGCTGACATAAGGGGCTTTCCCTCATTTCACTGCTCTCACTCCCAGTTGCTCTCTTCTCTATTCTGGCTCAACTTAGCTAAGCAGTCACCTGAAAACAACTGTGTCATTACCTTGTGTGTTTGCTTCTGTGAAGCAAGGTTGGGATCTGGCATCACTAAAACCACAAATGGCTTTTGTTTTAGAAGAAGACCAAAGAGTCTTTTTGATTTGATGGTTTCTACAATTGATTCATTAATCTAGTCTCAAGTATAAATTCCTGAGAAGCTAGAAGACCATGATATCTCATGGAATTATCCTCTTTTGCAGCAACACTTCTGGCAGGTGCCTGGGTTCTTCCCCTGCATCTCTGGGGGAAAATATATTATAATCTCTTCTCACAGACTCACATTAGAGAAGGATATTGGGATAATTTGCAGGGGACAAGGAAGAGAATTTCCCCAGCAGGTCAGGGTACAGTCCTGTCTAATTCTGTGAAGGCTTACCCTTGGACATCCTGGAATATCCCTGCCAGAACAGTATGGTTTTACACTGAGAATATTAATGTCCTTCCAGTGTGTGTGGTCACTGCATTGGTAACATGGGAGGTGTGATTTCCTTAGTGTGAACTGCTGTCTCCATACTTCCTTGCAGAAAGTCAAGATGATCTTGGGGAAGAAAATGGACAACAACCAATGTGCTCTGGGTAATTGAATACTATAGACTATGAATTTTCCTGGTGACCCCTGGAGACCTCACATCCAGGGATAAAGAGAAAGTGTTGCCTAGAACTATTTCATCCATACGGCTAATAGAAGAACATCCCCTTTAACCATGTCCTCTATTTCCATGTGGTAGTTGTGGAGGCCTCAATTTCTTACTCCCTCACATGTTGAGTAACCTACGGAGAGTAGACACACAGGAACTAACCCAACCCAGGGATTCCTGTAATCAGCTGTTCTCTCCTCAGTGGTGCAAACACAGGTGAGAAGCATATCAGCTTTGTGCCTGTTTGACAGCATCACCTTGGCAGGATTTTTAATAGCAAGGGAGGAAATTGAAGAATAAATGTATGTCATATCAAAATAGTGGAAAAATATTCATTGGAGTCAGCATGCCTGAGAGTAAGGCCTCAGGAGCTATAGTCATTTGGGCACTGCAGATAAAAGTTAATACATTGTATGTAGAAGAGTTGAAGCGATGGCTTTGGATTCCCTCTGTGTGCTGGGAGTCATGACTATGATGGAGAGTTTAGTCTCCTCCTCCATCACTTCGTTATGAGGTCAGTGCACAGAGCATCTACAGCTCTGTCTCTCACCGATCCTCATATAGGATGCCACAGTCTGGTCCTCATACTGGAATAGTTTTTTCCTTCAAGGGGAAGCCAAATTGATTTCTGTGAGCACAACCTATTAACTCTGATCAAAAACACCTAGGAAGCAATGGTGTCTGATGCTTCTGATTTGATCTTTTATCATTCCTATCTTACCGTCAAAGCATGGAGCATCATGAAGGCGAAAAGAAGGAAGAACTACAGGACACAGTGGATATATGTGTTTTGAATCCTTCAATTTTAGAAGAAGAACATGAAAGCAACGAGTGTTATGCTGATGGCAAATTCCCATTTGATGCATAAGAATTCGGTTCTGCCTGGATATAGGCTCTGAATGTTCCCATTCCAAAGGGGCAGAAACTGCACATGGTTCCCAAGTAATACCCATATATCTTGTTCCTCACATGCTATGTAGATTGAAGGACTTGACCACCGTAAGTCAATCATATACTTACAAACTCTTTTGATTCAGGCTCTAAAACAGAGTTCAAAATAAGATATTCCATGAGTCAGTGAGCTTTGCTCAACTCCTGTCTAAGCCACAGCACTTTTATGTCTGGGCCACTGCCCATCACTGCTCTCAAGGCAGCCCTGCCAGAGAGTACCACTCTAGCCCAGGCACAGGAGGTCACTTCCAGACCTCCTACTTTTGAATTCATCTCTTGTGTCTCTTGCAAGGACCTAAATTTCATTCTTAAGCCATATCCCTGAATTTCAATGCCTGCCAAGGTAGCTGGCATCCTTTTCTATATATTTGGAGATGTCAGTATCCTGGTTCACTCTGCTCACTTAGTCTGTGTCTCCATTTGTCTTAAGTAAGCAGAGAATCAGAACTAGATCAATGCTATCATGCAGTGTAAATTTTCTGGAGCAAGGCAGAAACTTTCCTCACCCATAAAAAGCTCTTGTTTCTTTGTGGCTTTGAAGATTATTCTGATTTGATGGTGTGTAGATTCCATTTTTTGGTTTAATCTCAAAGGCTGATTCCTCTAAACAACTAACCAACAGCATTTCAGATGGAAAAAGCCTGAATAGTGCAGCAACACTCTAGGAAGTAGTTCCCCAATCTTGGGGAAGAGAATCATTTGTTCTTTGCATAGTCTCAAGGCAGGATGCTGTGATGATGGCCTGACATATCAGAAACATTTGTTTAATGGCTCAAGAGAGCAATCCCAGTGATTGCTTACAAGGACCTAAGTTCTCCAGGATGATTTTTCTCACAGTTGCCTGTAATTACTCTGCTTAGATTTCTGCCCTGTGCTACATGGCACACAGGAGTGGGCATTTGTGAAGGGGAATCTGCTTGATGTCACTTTGTCTTCGTTTATTTGCAGAAAACACCAAATGGATCAGGATGGACTGAAAGGACAGGAGTCAGTTGCCCCCAGGTAATTCTGAATACTTAGGGGCTGTGAATTGCAAAGTGGCAACCAGGGAAAAGCAGAAAGTGCTCAAGAGAGCTCTATTACCCATTTGGTCAATGACACATGATCCATTTTCACAACATTGTCTGTTTTCATTGTGGTACTGGGATTGCTCCCCATTTCTGAAGTACTTCTCTAGTTGAGTAACTAACCCACAGCCAGCTGACCCAGTTGAACTAATACATCACAGGAATCACTGTGCATGCTCATTGTCCCCGGTCTATTTTACAGAGACATGCATGTCTACTTTCTGCCTATTGGACTTATCAATTGACAGTGTTCATAGAATGAAAATATCATGGCAAGAAGACAAACATATTCTATCATGCCACCTTATTTAGAGAAAAGGACCTTCCCAGGCATGAGATACCTGGGACAGTCACCTGCTCCCAAAGCTGCCAGTGGTTGGCCACTAGATGCAGAATTGAATGCCATTTGAATGAAGGGGGAAAGCCACCATTCTGGAACTCTGTATGTAGTTAGTCATGGCTGGATGGCACAGAGAGAATTCAGTCTCTTCCTTCACAAGCTTGCTATTTGGCTTGTGTACTGAGCACTTATTGTCCTTTCTATCTGCCACAGCTGTCACAAGCACACACCTTGTCCCACAAACACAAGAAGAGTTGTTCCTCTCTTTCCTAGGTTAACCTCTTTGCTTTCTGGACCACTCCCTTCTGCCCTCCATCAAAGCCAGACAAGACAGAGAATTCAGATCCCTCTGAGGTTAATGTTCAGTTGTCCCCATGCAGCAGGCTCAGCAAACAGCTGCTAGAGGTGGTAGAGAAGGACACCTCATGGGACTCTCCGGATGAATGCTACTTGACCTGTCTGACTCCTACTGGCCTTACAAGAGCACCACCATCTTCTCACCTGAGAACCCAGAAGTCTGTTCCTCTCTGGAAGGGGCTAGTGAGTATTCCATTTTCCAGGTGATAAAGCTCCCAGTGGACATCCACACAGATCTCCTGTTCTTTATACCCTAGACCTCTTCCGTGCCCAGACAAGTTATCCCAGTGGGCAAGCTCTGTAGAGACATATTGATCTGAACTGGGCTCTAAGATTGATTTTTAAGCCCAGACATCAGGTGGGCCAGGGAACTTTCCTCTCTTCCTACTCCCAGGGCATCACCAGTCACCCTGGCTTCTCTGTCAGGTCACTGGGCCCATGTCAGGCACCACAAACTCAACTCACCTCAGCAAGATGACCAGAGAAGATGTCTGTCAGGCCTAATCTGGATGAAATTTCTTTTCTCACATTTAATAAGCTGTACATTTCATCTCTGAGCCAAGTCCTTTATGAACCTATGCTTGCCACAGTCAAATGGCATTCTTGTCCAGGGTTAACTGGCTTTGTTCTTCTTAGCCCCATTCTCTTTCTCCTTTAGGTTGGCCTTTCTTCCTAAACAGTTGTCTGAAAACCCACCATCAGTGCCTCCACTGATAGCCTGTTTGTGTATTTCTAGCAGCACAGCTGTGCCTTGGCATTTACTTCCCCACACACAAATTGCACTACAGATCTGTGTAGCACCAAAGACTCACTTTAACTTGAGGGTTTGTAGTTGCATTCCATCTGCTCAGTCTCAGTGTATAAATTCCACTAAGCTTTCAGCAACCCAGCTATCTGAGGAGAGAAGACTGAATACTGCAGTAATCCTTTTAGAATGCAAAGAGGCTGGCTCTCCAGAATCTGTGAAAAAAAGAGAAGTTAAAGTGTTTACACAGACTTCAGATAGGGGAAAGTGGGATGATAATCTCCTACCCAATGGCTAAGGCTGGTAAATCAAGGCAGTTATCACAAGGCAATACATGAGGTATCCTCATGTAATCTTCTCACTGAACATGCTCTCACATTAAGCATATCTGAGTGCCTGAGCAGCATTAGACAATGGACTCTTTTGTACTGAAAGTGATCTGCTTAATGACTGGCATGGTCTCTTTTTACAGAAAATCAATTCCATTGTGAGGAGAAAGAAGACCAAGACTTCGTAGGTCCCAGGTAACTCTGAAAACTCATGGGTTTTTATAAGAGACTCTTAATCTGGAGAAACAAACTGAGGGCTGCTGGGGGTGGGGGAGGGATGGGGTGGCTAGATGATGGACATTGGGGAGGGTATGTGCTATGGTGAGTGCTGTGAATTATATAAGACCGATGATTCACAGACCTGTACCACAGAAACAAATAACATATTATATGTAAATAATAAAAAGAAAGAGTCATGGGTTGCTATTTCAGTGGTTAAATTTAAGGACTGCATTTCAATGAAAAAAATAGAAACTGATGAATGTATCTATTTCATCCATTCTCCAACCAGAAAGTATCTCTTTTAACCATGATGTGTGTCTTCACTGTGTTACATGGCTAAATTCCATTAATGGACCCCTCCATCTCACTAACCTGCATTCAGTTGAACTTGGTGAATTGATTAGTCAGTGGGATTATCTGCATTCCCCTGTTGTCTTCTTTTGGTAAATCCACAGTGACAGGCATAGCTGTCTCTCCCTCTTTGGTGTTACCACATTGAGGATATATTCTAGCAAAAGAATACCTAGAAAAAAATTCATGTTTTATCACAGTAGTTAGAGAGTCACTGAACACATGAGATCTCTCCAGGTTGAGGATGCCTTTTAAAATTGGAAGGGGAGGTGAAATAGGAGAGACTATGGACCCTGGAAAACAACCTGAAAGTTTTGAAGGGGAGGGGCGTGGAAGGTTGGTAGAACCAGGTGGTGGGGTTTGAGGAGGGCACATATTGCATGGAGCACTGGGTGTGGAGCAAGAACAATGTATACTGTTACACTGAAAAGAAATAAAAAAAAAAGTCGCGTTCACTTGATCACTGAACATAACAGCAACAGCATTTATGCAAAAGTGTCAAAACCATCTTTAGAATTCTCTACAGTTACTGTGAGCCATGACTTCTATTTTACAATCGTTCAGTTTTTTGCTCAGAAACTCTGTTATCTGGCCACTACCCGGAGATCCTTCTGTTCTCTAGATATCTCTACTGTCTCCACAGCAGCCACACACTGCTCATGAAACAGGCGGATAGTTTTTGCATCAATAATGGTTGTGCTCCTTTGTTATAACTCAGCCATCTCCGCTTCCCATCAAAATCAGTAGGATGCTGGGGTGTCTCCTTTTCTTGTTTTAATGTTCAGATCTCCCCACCCTCCCAGGCTCAGCATGATGCTGCCAGAAGTGGAAGAGCAGGATGCCCAAGGGGACTCACTGGGTGAATGCTCTTTGACTGATTCACCCCCTCCTGAATCGTCTGACCAGCATGCAACTTATAGGAGGGTTGACATCAACTCATTTAAAGATCTGGACATCTGTTCTGCTCTGGAATTAACTAGCGAGTCCTCCACTGTCAAGGTGATAAAGACCCAACTGGACTCCCAAGTTGACCCCCTATGTTTGGTATCCCAAATTCTGGTTACAATGAGATGCCTCATCCCTGTGTAGAAGTTTGGTAGACATAGGGATGTCAGTCAAGCTCCAGGATAGACTTTTCAGCACAGACATCAGGTGAGTCATGGACCTGCCCTTTGTTCCTCATCTCAAGCCCTGAGATGGTCCTAACATAGGACACTGGATTCAAGGCAGATGTGACAACTCACACTCACTTGTCTTACACAGGCCAAGGTGTCTGTCTTTGCTCCTGATTTCCATTAAATGTTTCTCCTCATCTGTACTGCTCTTGTTTTCATACCCAAACAATGTCCTTGCACTTTTATGCCTGTCCAAAGATGTTGATGAAGTCCCAGAACCTTAAGTCAGGTTCGGTGTGGTGAGGAGGTTCGGAGCCGACGACTAAAGAAAGAATTCTTAAGACATCATTGGTGCAAAATGGTGGTTTATTAAAGCACGGGGACAGAACCCGTGGGCAGGAAGAGCTGCTGCCCCAGGTTGTGAAGGTGGGCATGTTATATACCCCACGGTTGGGGGGGGAGGTGGTAAAGGAATGGGGGATTTCGACAGAGTTCTCACATGCTAGGGAGGGTCTACAAGGTGCCGGGGGGGGGGGGAGTCTTTGCCATTATGGCTTGATTAATGTCGTCTTTAGGTCAAGCACTAACATCAAGATAATGGGGGATTCTTGGTGGGGCATTATGATCTGGCTATCATTTACATTCCTTTCTACCCCAGTCTCCTCCAGTTTATGGTGGGAGGGAGACATTAGGGCTTCAGGAACCAAGAGTTATTCGCCTCTGGAAATTTGTGCTATTGATAAGGTAACCTCCCTGTTCAGGTCTCTAGGACATCTTGTAGGGCAAGGGAGATTCCTGTTCTGCAGGATTGTGATCCCTGCAAGTTAACTATTTATCGTTTTATGGCAGTCATGGGTGCCTGAGGAATGCCACACATATGGAGGGGAGCGGGTGAAGAGGGGGTGCAAGGCGCCAGCTTTTGCTTTGTCCTCAGCCAGCCTCCTGCTCCCTCATCAATGTCATCAGCCTTACCTATATCTTTGGACTGGTTGTTTCCCTGGTTTAACTGCTCTGATCCCCACAGTTGGCTACAGCCCCTCTATGTTGGCTACCTTGAGTGAGTCATCATTGTTGGAATATCAGGACATCAGCTTCTCTGCCATAAGCTGGCTTGGATGTCTCCCTGAAGCAAAGTTGAGCCTGAGCATTGCCCCTCCCCATGCATGTCTCCTATGTCTGTGTAGCACAATGTATTTTACACAAAAGATTCCTCTTGCTTTGAGGATTTGCAGATTCTATCCATCAGTCTGGTCTCTGTGTCGAAATGCCTTTAAACCATCACACATAGAGTATCTCATGAGATAAGGGAAGGTGAGAAGGTTGCAGTAAGTTTTTAAAATTCAGGTAAGATGTTCCCCAGAATCTATGGTAAAACATTTCACTCCATACACAAGACTCTGTCTATATGGCCCGACCACATCAGGGAGTTCATGCCCAATGGCTAAGGAAGGCAAACCATGACACATTCCCAAGACATTCCCTGTGGCCTCCTGGAGGATTTCTCTCACATTATCCTCGGCCCCACTAAGGATAATTATGCCCCAGTGCTAGCTGTAGCAGATATTTAATTTTAATGCATAAATGGTGCTCTGTTGAATGTGATTGGCCCTGTCTCTCTCTATTTGTAGGAAGTCATAATGATCTTTTGGAGGAAGAAGACCAAGACCTGATTTACCCCAGGTAACTCTGAATAATCATGGGCTTTTATTTAATGGTGACATTTGAGATCCAGGCAAATCTAGAAAGTGCTAAATGTACCTATTTCACCCATTTGGATACCCACAAAATGGTCCATTATCAATGTTCTCTCTTTCACTCTGCCACTTGTATAGGCCCCTTGCCTAATCCCCCCCAACCTTGGAACCTACAGTCCCTTGGGGGAAATACACAGCCATCTAAGCCTCACTCAAAAAAACTGAAAAATCCTGAATACACCAGCTCTCTTTACATCTTAAGAACCAGAAATTCAACAACAAATTAAGTCAACCCTATGCACGAGAAGGGAAATAATCAAGATTAGAGCAGAGATCAGTGAGTTATCTAGAGATACAGTAGAACACATCAATGAAACTAGAAGCTGGTTCTTTGAAAGAATCAATAAGATCAATAAACCACTGCCCAATCTAATCCAAAAGAAAAAAGAAAGGACCCAAATTAATAAAATTATGAATGAAAGGGGAAAGACCACAATTAACACAAAGGAAATGGAAACAATCACCAGAAATTATTAACAGTTCTATGCCAAGAAGTTCAGCAACCTTGAAGAAATTAATACAATTCTGGAAATCTCTAAACTTCCCAGACTGAAACAGGAAAAAACTGACAACCTGAATAGTCTAATATCTAGTAACGAGACTGAAGCAGTGATCAAAAACCTCCCAAAAACAAGAACCCAGGACCTGACGGATTCCCTGGGGAATTCTACTCAACATTCAAAGAAGAAATACCTATTTTCCTGAAGCTGTTTCAAAGAATAGAAACAGAAGGAAAACTTTCAGATTCTTTTGATGAAACCAGCATTACTCTGATCCCCAAACCAGGCAAAGCCCCATCCAAAAGGACAGTTTCAGACTGATGCTGGTAGACCCAGCAATCACAGGATTTCTGGCATTATCACGGTCTCTCTTTGATTTGGATCCAGCCTAAGATGCTATCTGTCTCTGCTGGTTTTGCATTATGATGTCGGCAAGAATTCATGGCAAAAAGAGTGTTTAGGAAAAAAATTTATGTCTGTCTTTAGACACGTAGGCCTTGGACACACAAGCTTTCTGGGAATCCACAATGTTGCCATAGCGAGGGGTGTCTTGGGGTCTTCTGTAAATTTCACCAAAACGTATGCAAAAGAGTTAGTGCTGGTTGGATTGTTTTTCGAGTGTGCTGTGTGTTGTGACTGTCATGCACTGGGGAAGTTGAGACTCTCCCTTTAAACTCCCATTTTGGCTATGCTCTGACCACCTCCTGCTCTCTTTCCCTCCATGGTTCCCTGAACTATCCCCAGCACATCCACACTCTGGCCCCAGATGGAGGCAAAATAGCTCATCTCCCTGGATGAGGACTTCTCGTTTGTTTCCTGTGACCAGTCCCTCCTCCTTCTGTCAATGTGGGACTCCACATTGACTCAGCCTTCTTGTTGCATCTCCAGTCTTCCTAGTGACAGAAGGCTCCACAGGGAGCTGCCAGTGACAGAAGAAAATGAAGTTCCACAGAGGTCACTGGACGAATGTTATTTGACTTCTTCAGTTGGCCAGGACCTGCCAGACACCTGGAGGCCTTCCTTATACAAGTGCCTCATCCACATGTGAAAAGCAAGAAACCTTCTTGGATATGCATGAGATGGTAAGTACTCCCATTGTGAGGGGAACAATTTTCCCAGGGAGAGAGGGTCCCAGGAAGCCTGTCTTCTCTATATCCAACAATCCAAACAGGCCAAAAGATGGATCTATGCCAAAAAGCCTTGTAGACTCACACTGGTTTGATCTCTGCTCTTGGATTCAATATTAAATTACATACAGCCAGGAGCTCTATTGTGCTGGAATCACAGGGTCCTCACAGGGACATTCTCCAGTTGGTGTGGCATCTCCTATGAGAGCTAAGGGCACTGAACACCAGCAAGGTCACATCCCTTGCCCAGGACCGTTGGCCAGTAGGCGTGGACGTCAGACCCTCATCAGCCTAGACTATTCACTGCTCTCCACTTGGTCCTATCAGGCACTAAGTGGGGACAGGGCTTGCCTTTTCATCTCTGCTTTTCTATCAAATTATTTGAAATAGCTGTAAATGTGAACAAAAGATTGTACGACAGTCCCCAATGTCACCTGGGAGCCAGCCACACCTCTGCCAACACCTACCCTGGGAGTGACTCTGTCGTGTGAACAGAGGCTGCGGCTCATCCAGCTCCTCCAGGAGATGAGCATCTCCATGAGGTTCTCCACCCAAAAGCAATCAGGGCTGAGAGGTCCCAGGCCCTATCTGTTCTCACCAGGGGTCCCCTAGAGGCTCTTGACTAGGATGCCTGACATCCTTGTGTTCTGCACAGCTCCCTCAGAGATGCTGACAGCCAGGTCTGGGTTCCCTGGGAGGGAGGGATGAGAAAGGTTCAGACACATTTCTCAGAATGCAGGTGTGTGTCAAGCCCCATGATGCTCCAATACAGCAAGGTGAGCAAAAGCCTGGTGTTTAGTATCAGCTCTGAACCACGTGCTGGGCTTGCAATTTCCTGGCTCTTTCATTGGCCAACTTCTTCCTCTTCTTACATATGTTTCCTTCAGTCCCCTTACTGAAAACCACAGGAAATGGTGTCTTCATCTCATTGATTGGGAACATGAAATATAATTTCTAGGATCCCTGATCCAACAAAATTGCTCAGCAATATGTATCAACTTGTCCTGTCTAATCCTCAGATCCCTATAGTGCTTCAACTCTTGGAAATGGTTTCAGGCTCATCGCTAGAGCCCATCTTGCCTGCCTTTCTCAGAAAGGCTCATGTGCCCAGTTTCCTCACCTTCAACATCTTCAAGCCAATCTTCTCTGTTTGGTGCTCACAGTCACAGTGGAAATACTGGCCTCACAAGACCATCTCCTGCTTATTTTTTTTTTCCTTTTCTAAGGAAATAAAAGTCTACTTTGTTCCATTAAGTATACACATCACTCTCTCCTATAATCCTCCATCTAGCCCATCATCTCCCCTCACCTGCGGGGCCTCATCCCAGCCTCCTGTTCATCAGGATCCACTGCTGCTTGAAATTCCTCAAGACTGAGCTTCTCCACCCTCCTCTCGGTCTGTGTCCCTTACCCTCCAGCACTCTGTGTCCCTTCTTGGAGTCTGGGGTGGCCCGGGGCTCCTCTGTCAGACACCAATCTCCCTGAGAAATGAAGAGATGCAGTTCCCATGGGGAGGTGACATCAGCAGCAGCAGCACTGTGGCACCAGGGAGAAGTGCCAGAGAAAGAGCTCAGTGAGTGTTCTGAAAGCACAGCTCCAACAACGGCCTTAGGTTGCCATCCTTACAGTTCTCCCCCTCAAGCCTGTCACTTCTCCTTGGTGCCCACCGTCCCAGCACTGACTCATTCCCCTGGCTCTCCTCCTCTCTCTTTGACTCATCTCCTACAGAAGCCTGAGCAGGAAACCAGGCTCCATGCCAGTTACTTTGTCCTCTCTGGTTATTATAACAAAATTGCCACTGACAGGCTGACTTCTTAACAACAGAAATCAGTATCTCACAGTTCTGGATGCACAACAGAGCCACAATCAAACAGGGGCACATTCTGGGCCTGGTGACACTGCCTTCCTGGTTCAGAGGTGGCCACCTTCTGGTTCTTCCCTCACAGGGCACAGAGGTGATGGAATTTGGTGGGTTTTTTTTTTAAAGTTTTTTGATTGATTTATTTGACAGAGATCACGAGTAGGCAGAGAGGCAGACAGAGAGAGGGGGGGAAGAAGGCTCCCTGCTTAGCAGGAAGCCCGACGTGGGGCTCGATCCCAGGACCCTGAGATCGTGACCTGAGCTGAAGGCAGAGGCTTAGCCCGCTGAGCCACCCAGGTGCCCCTGGTGGGGTCTTTTTTATAGGGCATGGATCCCTTTTATGGGAGGATCTGCCTCCCAAAGGCTTACCCCATAGTACCATCACACTAGGGATTACATTTCAGCCTATCAACTAGAAGTGAATGCAAACTTTTGTGCTGTGACAGATGGTTTTACTCCGATTTGTTCCCACCAGCTCCCCCATACCCTTCCATGCTCACCTGTTTCTCAGCACCACTTTTTTCATTCCTGTTGATTCCATGTGTTTTTTCCCATTTCAAATGAGCAGAAGTGGGGTTAGAATGTTATGTTCCATGTCCCCCAAATCCCTATTTAATCATTGACTCAGTTAAATATAGGTATGTACATACAGACAGACACACACATTTAGAACTTATGTCACATAGATGATGTCTGTTCAATGTTTATATTACACATAGTGCACATGTATGAAATGTACAGCATGTTGAAGTGTGTTGTGTAAATTCCCCAGCTTTCTCTTCCCTGGTTGCTCCCAAAAGGCTTTCCTTCAACCTTGACTTTGGCTGAGCTCTGTAGTCTCTTCTCTCCAACAGTACAGCCTCTTTCCAGCACAATTTCCTTGACTTTGTCTTCTCTTCCCCAGAACTATTTCTTTTTACCAATTTTATTTCTCTTGATTTCACATTTGTCCATTGTGAACATGTTGGGCTCCTGGCACCATTATCCTTACGGGAGTGTGAGAGAGATGAACACAACAGGGAAAAATTGAAGTGTGTCCTTTGGTGTCCCCTCACCTGTGAACTGTCGGATGGCCTGTCTCATTCTGCCCACTGTCCTTCTTTGACATCAATGTATGTGGAGGCTCAGAAAGATCATGAATCACAACACATCCTGTTGTTCTCCTTTTCTTTTCAGAGCTGGCTTTGGATGCTTCATCTGCATGAAGAACCCTCCCAAGCCTGAGTGTGATGCTGGTGAGGACTCAAGGGATGGCCGGGATGTGTGTCTAATCTTTGGCCACATGAAAATCCTCGGTGTCATGAAACAGAAGATTCCCAAAAGAAAACTGTAGTTTGACAAGGGGAGACAAGCATATAGATTCCGTGGCCTTTAAGCTTAGGGTGCAGAGGTAATCACGTCTTTGGCTCTTGGAGCATGGATTCCTATTGCTCTCCTTCTGATTATAGCTCCACCCTCCCCCTCAAATGCACACATTGTCTGTTCTCTTCCTTGTTTGGTCATTCCCACAGCTGGTGCTACCTCTGTTTCACACGGGGGCTGTCACCCAGCTGGTCCTTCCATCTCCATCACCTGGTTGCATCTGAACTCTGCTGTGTTCCTGCAGGGGCTGTCCTGAGATTCCCTCACCCCTCTCCTCGAGGCCATGGGGAAGCAGGCCCTATGGCCCTCCTCAGCAGAGCAGCATTATTTACACCCATCAAACACTTAGAACTTGGCCTGAAATTACACTCTTTCTTGGCTTTTTTGCCTTCCTTCCCTGCTTCTGCAATTGCAAGGCTTCGTTCTCCCAGGACCATTGTCTTAATGAGTCACTTGCACAAGCTTTCTCCTCCTGGGATACTCAGGGAATCTGAACTAGGAGGACACAGAACCCTCAACTTCTCCATGTGAATAAGACGTGTTAAAACTTACAAGAAAGAGCCCCCAAGGCAAAATCTACTGAGAACCCAAGTCTCAGCTGGGAGTGCCACAATGAAAAGCTGCAGTCAGGTTTCCCCTCAATATATATATATAAAATATAATATAAATATATTTTTTCTTTTTTATGGTTGTCTACAATTTTAGTGCCATTGAAAATATGAAGTTATTAAGTAGTAAATATGCACCATTGGCCAATAGTTCCTGTTATCTTTCTTTTACTTTTTTTTTTGTAATTTACAACTATCTTTAAGAAACAAGATTGTTTTATGTTTGAATCTGTTGCATTTCAGTATGCAGTTTTTTCTATTAATTTCTTTTATTTTTTTATAAACATAAAATGTATTTTTATCCCCAGGGGTAAATCCCCTGTGAATCACCAGGTCAGTATTCAGTTTTCAGTTTCAGGTCAGTATTCAGTATTCAGTTTTCATAAAACAAATAAAACATCTTGGAAATTATCAAACTGAATAGCATTCCTTTTCAGTGTGTATGTTGAGGACAATGTTTTCATCACATCTGTGGAAGTTAGAGAATTTAGTAGTAGGCAATCCTGAGCTACACTGATGCTATTGCTACTGATTGCATTGTGTCTGTTTTGAGGAGTCCCCACCCCCAGGTTTGAAGGCTCCTATTGAGATATTCTCAAGCACAGAGATTTTTTTTCCCTCTTCTTTTTAAATTTATTTTTAAATTTATTTTCAGCATAACAGTATTCATTGTTTTTATACCACACCCAGTGCTCCATGCAATCCGTGCCCTCTCTCATACCCACCACCTGGTTCCCCCAACCTCCCACCCCCCCACCACTTCAAACCCCCCAGATTGTTTTTCAGAGTCCATAGTCTCTCATGGTTCACCTCACCTTACAATTTCCCCCAACTCCCTTCTCCTAACTCCCCATGTCCTCCATGCTATTTGTTATGCTCCACAAATAAGTGAAACCATATGATAACTGACTCTCTCTGCTTGACTTCTTTCACTCAGCATCATTTCTTCCAGTCCTGTCCATGTTGCTACAAAAGTTGGGTATTCGTCCTTTCTGATGGAGGCATAATACTCCATAGTGTATATGGACCACATCTTCCTTATCCATTCGTCCCCTGAAGGGCATCTTGGTTCTTTCCACAGTTTGGAGACTGTGGCCATTGCTGCTATAAACATTGGGGTACAGATGGCCCTTCTTTTCACTACACCTGTATCTTTGGGGTAAATACCCAGTAGTGCAATTGCAGGGTCATAGGGAAGTTCTATTTTTAATTTCTTGAGGAATCTCCACACTGTTCTCCAAAGAGGCTGCACCAACTTGCATTCCACCAACAGTGGAAGAGGGTTCCCCTTTCTCCACATCTCCTCCAACACGTGTTGTTTCCTGTCTTGCTAATTTTGGCCATTTTAACTGGTGTAAGATGATACCTCAATGTGGTTTTAATTTGAATCTCCCCAATGGCTAGTGATGATGAACATTTTTTCAAGTGTCTGATAGCCATTTCTATGTCTTCATTGGAGAAGTGTCTGTTCATATCTTCTGCCCATTTTTTTGTTTTTTTTTGTTTTTTTTTAAGATTTTATTTATTTATTGACAGAGAGAAATCACAAGTAGATGGAGAGGCAGGCAGAGAGAGAGAGGGAAGCAGGCTCCCTGCTGAGCAGAGAGCCCGATGCGGGACTCAATCCTGGGACCCCGAGATCATGACCTGAGCCGAAGGCAGCGGCTTAACCCACTGAGCCACCCAGGCACCCCTCTTCTGCCCATTTTTTGATATGATTATCTGTTTTGTGTGTGTTGAGTTTGAGGAGTTCTTTATAGATCCTGGATATCAACCTTTTGTCTGTACTGTCATTTGCAAATATTTTCTCCCTTCTGTGGGTTGCCACTTTGTTTTCTTGACTGTTTCCTTTGCTGTGCAGAAGCTTTTGATTTTGATGAAGTCCCAAAAGTTTATTTTGGCTTTTGTTTCCTTTGCCTTTGGAGACATACCTTGAAGGAAGTTGCTGGGGCGCCTGGGTGGCTCAGTGGGTTAAACCTCTACCTTTGGCCCAGGTCATGATCCCAGGGTCCTGGGATTGAGCCTGCTTCCACTACCACCCCACACCTGCTTCTCTGCCTACTTGTGATCTCTCTCTCTCTCTGTGTCAAATAAATAATTAAGTAAAATCTTAAAAAAAAAAAAAAGAAGAAGTTGCTGGGTCTGATTTCGAAGAGATTACTGTCTATGTTCTCCTCTAGGATTCTGCAGGAATTTTTTTCCTCAGCTGTGTCCAGTCTACTAACAAACCCATCCAAGGTGCTCTTCATTTTTGTCAAAGTGTGTTCTGTGTCTAACATCTCTTTTGGGTTCTTAGGATTTCCATTTCTCTGTTCACATGGTCCATGTATTCTTGCATGCTCTCTGTTCCATGCATTATAACCGTCAGAATATTAATTACAGTTGTTTGAAATTCCTGACCTGATAATTCCAATATCCTTACCATGTCTGTTTCTGATGCTTGCTCTGTCTCTTCAAATTGTGTTCTTTGCCCTTTTGGTATGCTTTGTTTTTTCCTGATAGCCAGGCATGATGTACTGAATAAATGGACCAGCTATAAATAGACTTTTGCAGGATGCCTGGGTGGCTCAGTTGGTTAAGCAGCTGCCTTCAGCTCAGTCATGATACCATAGGTCTCCCTGCTCCATGAGGAGCCCGCTTCTCCCTGACTCTCTGCTTGCTGCTCTGCCTGCTTGTATTCTGTGTGTGTGTGTCAAATAAATACATAAAATCTTAAGAAAAAATAAATAGACCTTTGGTGTTACAGTATGAGTATTAGGAGAAGGGAAGCATTCTATATTTCTATGATTAAGTCTCATGATATTTTAGTGAGTCTTTTAGTTAATGGATGTCTCTTGTGAACTTTGAACTTCAGAAGCATTTCTCAGCTTTGTTTTGTTTGCTTTTTTCCTTTCCTTTAGGTGGTACAGGATGGCTAGAATGGTCTATACTTGGCTATTTCCCATAGAAAATTAGACTGGCTGGACTTGGCTATTTTTCTTTCAGCAGGTGAGCTGAATCTCCTAACACCCCAGCAGATTAGACTGTGGTTAAATAGTTTCCCTTGAGGGCAGGCTTTGTTGAGGGGAAAGCAGGTTGCTCTGGTTAGTTCTTTTTCTTTTCAATTTTTTAAAGATTTCTATCATTGTTTTTATTACTGTGGAAAATTTCAAACATTTACTAAAGTAGAAGAAATAGTATAATAACTTCCAAAATATCGAGCATGTCATCCTGAATAATTATCTACATTTACCAACTTCAAATTTTCCCTGGCCCTGCCCAAAACACAAGTGGGGGAGGTTGTTTCCATTACTTATTGAGGAAACCTGGTCAAGCTGCTGGAGGTGTATCTGGTGAGGGGCATTTTAGGTCTCTTCTTCCTGGGAGTTTTTATCTCTCAGAGTTGTGTTGAGCCTGTAGGAACTGAGTGACTATACTTTGGGGTTTCCTACCCTAGTTCTCCTTCAGTGGTGATTTCTGCTGGAGTCTGTACTATGGTAAGTTTTAACTCCCATGTATTCCTGTGTTTGTCTCTCCAGTGTTTGAGACAGTTGATTTTTTGCCCTGTGTCCTGTCTTCTCTTAGAGAGCCATGAAGAGTTACTGCTTTTTCAGTCTGTTTAGTGTTTTCATTTGCTATAACTTGGCAAGAAATGACATGTGTAACTGGGAATGGAAATTAGGTGTTTTTTTTTTAATTAATAGGTTATATTTTAGAATAGTTTTGGGTTATAGAAAAATAAATCAGAAACTGCAAATTTGATATATATCATTTGCCCCCACATATAGTTTCCTTTAGTTTCTTGTGTTAGTAATTTACTGCATTATTGTCATACTTTTGTTAAAACTGAATCTTTATTGACAGATATGCTATCATTTCCTGAGGTCCATAGTTTATGTTAGAGTTCACTCTTTGTGTTGTATATTCTGGAAGTTTTGATAAATGCATAGTATGTATGTAGTTTATTACAATGTGCTACAGAATATTTCTCTGCCCTCTAATTTCCTGTGCTCTGTCTACTTATCTTTCACTCTTATCCCTAAACACGAGCAACCACTTATCTTTTTACTATCTCCATATATTTGTCTTTTCAGAATGTTATTTAGTTGGAAGGATACTGTATGTAGTCTTTGTGGACAGGCTTATCTGTAGTAAATATTGAGGGTTTCTCCCTGTTTTTTCAAAACTTGATAGTCTGTTTCTTTTTATTGCTGAATAATTTTCTGTTCCTGTGATGTACCAGTTTATCTGTTCACCTATTGTATGACATTTTCATTGTTTCCCATTTTTTACAATAATGAAGAAAGTGATATAACTTTTATGTGCAGCTTTTGTGTGAAGATAAGTTTTCAACTCATGTGAATAAATATTTAGAAGAGTAACTGTTGGATCATGGGATAAGACTGTGATGAAAATAAAAATTGCAAACTGTATTCTACATGTAAGTGGTCAGACCATTCTCTTTGATGCAAGCAATGAATGAGAATTTCTGTTGCTCCACATTCTCATCAATATTTCGGTCTTGTCAGTGTTTTGGGTTTGAATCATTCTAGATGTGCATTGATATCTTGTTGTTTTAATTTGCAAGTCCCTAATGCCCTAAGACACTGTGTAGCTTCTTCTGGGCTTGCATTTGCCCCTTGTTTTTTCTTCTCATCTTCCGTACCTTTTATTTTTTAATTTATTTTTTATTTATTTTTGGCATAACAGTATTCATTATTTTTCACCACACCCAGTGCTCCATGCAATCCATGCCCTCTATAATATCCACCATCTGGTACCCCAACCTCCCACCCATCCACCAAGTCAAATCCCTCAGATTGTTTTTTAGAGTCCATAGTCTCTCATGGTTCACCTCCTCTTCCAATTTCCCCCAACTCCCTTCTCCTCTCTAACTCCCCATGTCCTCCATGCTATTTGTTATGCTCCACAAATAAGTGAAACCATATGATAATTGACTCTCTCTGCTTGACTTCTTTAAATAAAAAATAAATTTTTAAAATAAAAATAAAAAATAAATTAAAAAAGATTTCTCAAAAAAATAAATCATTTGAGCAAAAAAAAAAAAAGAAAAACAAAAAATCCCCCTTTTTTTTCTTTTAACACATTCACCATGACTTTAAGAACAAATGGTAGATGTGTAAAATTTTTAATTCATTAAGTGACCAAATAAACGTAACGTTCACTTTCCTTACCAAAATTTGTGTTTTTTTTTTCTTTTTTTTTTTTTAATTTTTATTTTTTATAAACATATATTTTTATCCCCAGGGGTACAGGTCTGTGAATCACCAGGTTTACACACTTCACAGCACTCACCAAAGCACATACCCTCCCCAATGTCCATAATCCAAAATTTGTGTTTAAGTTTGTTAAAATGAGACTAGTATATGAACAGCCTAAACTTAAATTGTATTTATTTCTATGCATGAAAATTTTGCTTCTAATTAGGAGTCCTAAATGAACAGCCCTTCTTGTGTTCTATATTGAATTTTTGGAGACTTTTATTTATACTATTACTATAATATGTATGTATGTATCATACAAAAACAAAAACACAGTTCTGAAGTCAAAGTTCTTACATTATAGAATGATTTTAGTAAAAAGTGGTTATGTGGATAGTTGGTATTATTAATAAAAACTTTTAAAGGAAATTTATAAAATTCATTAATTCTCCAGAAAGGAAATACTTTCACTCTGTTTTATATTCATGAAATTTAATATCATGGTCATCCAAAAAGTTCAAACCTGTTGGTGAAAAAATGTCTTCAACCTAATTAACATCAAATTTTGGAAATGTAAAGTCTATGCTTTGAATACTGATATTTCTGGTTAAGAACAGCAAAAGTAAGACTTGGTAGAATTTAAGAGGCAATGTACTACTGTTTAGTTTCAAAGAATATTGATCCATACTTGGAACTTTTATGTAAGTTTTCAGTGCTACACCTTTGCTACTTAAATCCATTTACAATTTATTATACCATTTCTCCATTCTAAGAGGAGATAATTTGTCCCTGTTCCCTATAATCTAAAATGTAATAGTTCACCTGAAGATTGTTGAGTAACCCAAGGGTTGACTCCATGCAATTTCAAAATGATCTTGCTTTCAACAGCAGATGGACACATCAATATAGATACGCAAGTCAATTTTTTTCCAAATTTTTCTTCAGAATGCATAATGGATTTATGTGTATATAAATAGTTGTCCTATGAAAGCTTAACCTTATGTTTTAACTACTTAAATATTCCATTGTGCTGAACAAATTGTTTTTGTTTTGTTTTTTGTTTTCTGTAATTGGCTACTACAATATTTTTCAGTTTTTTTTTTTTAAACACTATCATGTCCAAATCCTCCCTGTGTGTTGTCTTTTCTAGTTCGTCCATGTTTTTACCTTTGATCCTATGAGTCTTGTTATGCTCTCTCTACGATTTAGGAATGCCTGCTTTATCCTTAAAATCCAACTTAATTAAATTCAAAACTCCTATATTGAGTTAGGAGCTGTGTTCAGCTCTGAGGCCAAGTAGGAGAACAGTACTCTATGAATTTCCCTTGGAAGTGGACAACAGAATAGGAAAGGAGGCATGGAAACAAATAATTATGATAAGTTAGAGATGTAACAGACTTAGGAAAATATTTGCTTTATGTGACAAAAGAATGACAGTACTACTACACTACAGAAGAAAGCTTTCTTGTTAATGTGCTACCAATAATATCTGATTGTCTTATATAAAGCCATACTCTATAAATCTATATAATATCCCCAAACTTAATTTCATTAGGAGTTGATTGTTTCCTTATTTTCTCCAACTATTACAGCTTGAAATATATCATTTAATTTCTTAACCGATTCCTAAGAGTACAACATATTTTAATAAATGATTCAAGAACTACTTTTATGGTCCTCTTTGAAGTGAAGACTGTAAAATCACCTCTCTGCAGTGACTCTGAAAGTTCTGAGAAAGCATTACGAATGACTTAGAATCCCCACATATGTCCCCTAGTTTCCTGATAGTAGAGATCACACTTAAAATGGAGATCAGCTGCTACATTTTAATTTTGGAAAACCCCAAATAATACTGATATTGACAAGAGCTGGAGATACGTGTGTGTGTGTGTGTGTGTGTGTGTGTGTGTATTTATCTATATATATGGAAAACATGAGAATGAGAGACTTAAATGTTTATCCCTTATGTGGTTTATTGTGGTGGTTAATTTTCGGTCTTCATAATATCTTATTTTCAAAATACCATTCTGGTTCTTATTTTCTTAGCTATTAAAATATTATTCTGAAGTATAATTTGACTTTAGGACTATTGACTTACTGAACTAGCTCTATGGTCTTGGATACACTGTTTAATTTCCCTGGTAAGACTGAAACATGTCTTGTTCCTCGTCATGGGTCAGGTGGTCTGTATGTCAGCATTAATTAGGGTATCAGCTCCTCTACTCTATGGTCAAATAATCTTCGACAAAACAGGAAAAAATATTCAGTGGAAAAAAGACGGTCTCTTCAATAAATGGTGCTGGGAAAACTGGACAGCTATATGTAGAAGAATGAAACTCGACCATTCTCTTACACCATACACAAAGATAAACTCAAAATGGATAAAAGCTTTTGGCTTCAATTTTGTTTTTGAGATTTGATTTAGGAGGTTGAGAAAATTTGCTAGTATTCTAAAATTACTGAGCAATTTTATCATGAATGCATTTTCTCAAGTGCATTCACCACATCTTTTGCAGTTAGCATATAATATTTCTCCTTCAATTTTAATGGAATAAGTTAAATATGTAGAAGTTTGTTTTTTTTTATGTTGACAACTTTGACTCAGGGATTATTTTGTTCAACTAGTTTCTTTAAGATTTTTTGTTAAGTCATCTCAATAACCAATATGGGGTTTGAACTCACATCAGGAGTCACAGGCTCCACCCACTGAGCCAGCTCAGTGTCCCTCCACCAATGTGGAAGCTTATATCCTGGGATTGGACCCCTTTTTCTTTTTTCTTTATTGCATTTAATGTTATAAATCTAAGCACTGAATAGCTTATGGGACGACTTTTAATAAGTTGTGTTTTCCTCAGTTATTTTTTTGAGGTTTTTTGTTATTTTCAGACCCATGATCCATTAGAAATAGGTCATATAATCTTCAAGCATGTGGAGATTTTCTAGATGTATACTACTCAGTGACTTAGAATTGAATACTACTGTAGTACAGAACAAATTCTCTACAAATTCTCTTCTAACAAAATGTGACCTGTTTTGTGGCTCATCATATGGCTTTTATCACTGAGTATTTCCAGTACATTAGAGAGAAATGTGTATTTTACCAATATTCAGTGTGATGTTATATAATATCAATTAAGTCAAAATAGGACCACTCTTCCAATCTGCTATATATTGACTGACTTCCTTTGCCTAATTAAAGACTGGAGGAAGGATATTAATGAGGCCGACTATTGAATTATGAAGAGGTTTTTTAGTTCAGTTTTGTTTTTTTGAAATTGTTGTATTTACCATGTATGTATTCTTCCAGGAATTGTTATCTATTCAGAATTAGTTTTCTATATGGCATCTTTTCTCTTCAGTCTAAAGAAATTCTTTCAACTCACTTGATTTAGCAGGTCTGCTGGAGATAAATTCTTCCACATTTTGTCTGAAATGTATGTATTCATTGATCTTTATCTGCTATTTACAGTTCTCTTGAAAGCCCAAAAAAATAAAAATGCCTAATGTGATTTTTTTATCGTAAAATTTCTATTCAGTGCTTTTGAAAATTTTCATCTCTTTATTGAAAAGCATTACTTATTCCCTCATGATACTTACTTCTCTAAATTATTTGATACATCAATCGTAATTACCTCAATCTATTTCTGATAATTCCAAAATCTGGACATTTCTGGGTCCAATATCATTTTTATTATAGTAATATGTTTTCACATTTCTTAATATTTCATTCAATGTGAGAAACTTTGTATAAAAAAACTGATAAAAATTGTTTCCCATAAAAATGAGACGGTTTCATCTGCCACATTACTCCTCTGGGATTGAAGGACAGAGTGCCTGATGCCTTGTGTAAGGTTCAGCCACCTGTTAACTTTCTCCTGCTCCTCTACATACATCCTTACTCTACCAGGCCCCTAGCTGTCCCTTGACAACAAGTGACCCTTATTCTCATGCCTCAACTCCAGGGACAGACAGTCATTCACCATGTTTAAATTTTAGCTGCTTTCCTCTTAACAGCATTTAGGGAGGTTTCTTCCTCCTCTCACTTCTCTGTTAAAGGTTAAATCCACCATGGATCTCATCTAGCAGGGGAATTGTTACTTTTCTGTATTCACAGGGTTCATATTCCCAAGTCTATATTCTAATAATATAACTATGACTTTGAGTATTATTTGTCTTGAAATAATTACTGGGTCTCAAGTGGAATTCTTTAGTGATACCTTACTAGCCTGGTACTATTTTAAAAGTGGCACGTGGAGATTGGGTCTTAAATTAGTTGTACTTGAAACTACTGTGAAAATGTGTATCCGTACTTGTGCTAAAATACCCACTGTGGGTATTTTAGTCACCCCTAACTGTGTCCCCAAAATTTATAGTTTGCTTGAGCAAACTGTTGGGAATAGAAAAAGGAAAAGACCATATAACATGTATACTGAGAAATACAGGTTTATGTTTTCTAAGGAATCAGGCCATAAGGCTTCCCAAATGAGTCTAATAGGTGCTGAAAAAATAGAGTTGGTAAGTTTGGGGCCACTCTATATAAACATTCATTTCTGCTATTAGAGTAAAAATGAGAATAAGCTTTCTTATAGGAGGTTATTGAGTGGACAATTCTTATATCTTGCCAAATACATATTAATTGAAACAGTCTGATTATATACTATGCAAATCAAAAAAAGATGATAATCACCAAAAAATAACAACAAACATAAAAGACATTGGGGTGTGTCTGCTTAACCAGTAAAAAGACCTGCCAATCTGAAAAGAGGGAACCAGGCCATACTTTAGAAAAGATAGTTGATTAATAATCAGAAGACAACTTATTTTGGTGAAATCCCATTGCTTTATTTTAACTTTTGTTTCCCTTGCCTCAGGAGACATATCTAGAAAGAAGTTGCTATAACTGATGTCAGAGTTTACTTCCTGAGTTCTCCTATAGTACTTCCATATTCTCCTATGGCTTTATGTCTCACATTTAGGTCTTCAACCCATTTTGAATTAATTTTGGTGTATGGTATAAGAAAATGTTCCACTTTCATTTTTTTGCCTGTTGTTATCAAGTACTTTGTCAAAATAAATCCTTCTGCACAGTGAAGGAAAAAACACACTAAAGGCAAATTACAGAATAGGATAAGATATTTGCAAGTGACAAATTTGATAAAGGGTTAGTATCCAAAATGTGTAAAGAACTTAAACTCAAACCCCCAAAATGAATAATATAATTCAAAAATAGGCAGGAGACATGAATAGCCCTTCTTCCAAAAATATACAAATGGTTAACAGGCACATGAAAAGATACACAACATCACTGATGATTAGAGATATAAAAAACTATAGTCAGCTATCAACTCAAAAGTGTCAGAATGACTAACCTCAAGAACAGATGAAATAACAGGCGTTGGCAAGAATGTGGAGAAAGGGAACCAATCTTGCATTGCTGGTGGGAGTGTAAAATGGTGAAGCCATTCTGGAAAACAACATGGAGTTTGGTCAAAAAGTTAAAAATAAAACTACCATACAATTCAGCAATTTTACTACTAAGTATTTACCCAAAGAATCCAAAAATACCAATTCAAAGGGATACATGGAGCATTATCTACAATAGCCAAATTACAGAAACAGTCCAACCATCTGTCAACTGACAAATGGATGAAGGGGTGGTATGCGCGTGTGTGTGTGTGTGTGTATGTAATTTCATTATTTTTATGGATGAGTAAAATACAGTGGGATATTATTCAGCCATTAAAAAAAAAAAAACCTTGCCATTCACAGTGACATGGATGGAGCTAGAATAAATAATGCTAAATGAAATAAGCCAGTCAGATTAAAACAAATAGCATATGATTTCAGTCATGTGTAGAATTTAAAAATGAAGGGAGCTCAAGGAAAGGAGAGAGAGAAAGACCAAGAGACAGACTTAACTATAGCGAAAAATGGATGGTTACGAGTGGGGATGGGTGAAATAGGTTACGAGGATTAAGGAGGGCACTTGTGATGAGCACAGGGTATCTTACAGAAGTGCTGAATCACTATATTGTATACCTGCAACTAATATTACACTGTATGTTAACTAGCTATAATTTAAATAAAAAACTAAATTCATTTTAAGTTACTGTTTTAAGTTCATAGTAGAACACAAATTCATGTAATTAAAGCAAAAATTCATAAGGGAAGAAAAGAATGTAAGAACAAAGTGAGTGAATAATGCAGAATTCAAATTATTTAGTAATAAAACGATGTATTACGTTGCTATTGTAAATGAGGCAGAAATTGGGCTTTAAAAAATCAAAAAGACACTCACCATTGAAAATAGTGAGGAAGAAAAACATGGCTGTCAAGGTGGTCATATTTCCAGAATAAGATTTTTCAATGATAGATGATAGAACAATTCAAAAAGACAAATGTAAACCATAATTTTGAGATGAATGTAATGTTTTAAGACAGTTTTTGATTTTTTGTAATAATGGTTTTACTATATATATTTTTTTGTTTTACTATATTTTACAACATTTTTAACAGCCACAGAAAGAATAAAGTTCTTATCATGCAGAAATCATCATGGTTTTCAAGTACAAAATTCTACAAAATTGTCACCATATCAAATTTATATTTTCAAATAGAAATTACTCTAACTTTATAATCAGTATAATAAAGACTATTGTGTTCCCTATTCAGAACCTAAAACAATAGCTTCGATATAGTAGCTGTTACTAAAATTTATAAACAAATAGTTTTTGTTTAAAGGACTATCATTTCTAAAAGCAAAAAAGGAAAACACATCTGTAATCACACTGCAGCTATACTGTTAATTTTTTATCTAAAGCTTCCCAGAGTTTTAACATAAATGTATATGTATATTTAGAATCCTACTGTATCTACACTAAAATGCATATTTAATAGGATTTGAATATACTTCTCAATCCTTCCTAGCACAATATTTCAGAGATTCTCAAAGCCCGAGCTGGGTTGAAAGAGGGGATGTTTAGCGCCAAACTGTGCTGGAGTCCAAGTATTTGAGGAGCTAAACAAAAACCATTGAAGGGGCTTCCCCATCTTCCTCCAATCTTGCACACGCTTGAAAACGAAATCTGTTGCTTCACTAATATCAAATCTTTTTCCCCCTAAGGGAAAATGTGAATATGAGTGTCCTCCAGCAACTCTGAGTTACATATAAAAATGTTTTTGAGTTCCAGCAGAGAGCAAGGTGAGAAAAGCAGCATGCCCATGGATCCCAGGGCCCTCCAGGCTCATCAGTGTGAGGCCGGCGGGTGAATTGGGGGGCCTGGGGACAGGTCGCGGGCTGTGACCTGCAAAGACCCAGCGCCCTTGCCGCGGCTGCCCACTGGCAAGGCCCAGGCTGAAGCAGCTGCAAGCTTCCCTGCACCCGACCTCACCTTGGCTTAGATGGCAGCGGCCTTTGGGAGCCCAGGCCTCACCTGCTGCCTACCCTTGGGCGCAACTCTGCAGGGCCTCCATCAAGCCCCAGCCCAAGCCCCCCGGTGCGCGGCGCCTTTGGACATCAGGTGTAGAGGAGCGAGAAGAATGGTGCCCACACGAATGCCTCCCACTGGGCCATCAAGGTCTGAGAAGGTGGGTCTGTGGGGACGCTAGCTCGGCCACCTTTGGGCCTTGCAGCCCCACAGGTCCCGCCCTGGGAAAACCACTTCGTCACCACTCATCTTCCATAGAGAACGGTGGACAGAGGCCCTAATGGGCCCAGAAGGACGGGTGGAACGGTTAATGGGCCACAGGCAGTTGGTCTTCATTACACCAAACATTGATGTTGGAAGATCGACATGGGAGAATTACATACGGCGTATGGCCAATGGGAAGACCACTCTTCGGGAAGATTTAATGGCCGTTTTTAGAAGGCCTGTGTACGTAATATGAAAAAGCTGCTCTCAGCTCCCCACCGCCCAACCTTTCAAAGGAAAACTTTTGCCACATCTAGGCCTTCTAGATGTAAAGATGTTGCAGACATATGATAAAGTAGAGTTAGAAAAATCACAAGTCTTGTAAATGCTTTTTTTTTTTAAATCATAGAAAAGATGTCTTTTGAAAATGACTTTGAAATGGAATTGCTAAACCACCTCTTGAAGGGACATCAGGAGCGACACACATCCACATTTGTTCAGTGGTTAAGAAGACATGAGGCAGATGACCTTGAGGAGGAAGAAAAGAAGGTTCTGTGCCAGACTGGTCATATTTAGAAGACATTTTCATATTACAACCATTGTTTTGTGTCTGCATTTTATCGCTCAACTACTGTATATATAGATAACAATGCTAAGTACAATTTTGAAATATCTACTCTTTCCAGATATTCTGAAGTGCCTGATAGGTGTTGAAAATAGAGGTAGTAAAAAGACATTCTAATAATAAATATCTTTTTGTTAACATTCATATGGAATGCGGTTTAATTTGGGGGGAATGGCCAAAACACCTCTTTGAATAGACACCTTGTGTTAGTGCACTGGTTCAAAGGAGGAGGGAGGAGAGCGCTGCCAGTGTGTTCATAGTGAGGGAAGATTAACCATTGTCCTTTATGTTCCTGCATTTTGGTTTACTTAGCTGTGTATATAGTGTATATACTAGACAAATGAGTCCTAATTTTCAACATCTAGTTTTTCTAGAACTTAAAGAGGTTGGCAGTGTATGACAAATTAGTAAAATTAGCATATTCTGTACACATTGCATTGAAATTCAAAGGAAAGCTTTTCTTCTATAACTGACTTTTGGCTATGAATTTGTTCAACCACCTTTAAACATTATACTTGCCTGTACTTGTCTACTGGATTTTTGGTGGAAAGAAGGAAGTGAGGGAGAGAATAGTTTAGTCCAAAATAATGGTCATATTTAGAAGGTATCTCCGATTATATCCATTGTAAGGTGTGTGCAATTTAATAGGGCTGTTGTGTACATAGTGGCCAAGTACCTATATGAAATATCTAATCTTTCTAGTTATTTAGAAATGCTTGATGTATTTAAAAGTAGGTTAATGCCTCCTATAAATAGCTTTTAAAAACTGATGGCTGCATAGTATTCCATTGTGTATATATACCACATCTTCTTGATTCATTCATCTGTTGATGGACATCTAGGTTCTTTCCATAGTTTGGCTATTGTGGACATTGCTTCTATAAATATTTGGGTGCACGTGCCCCTTTGGATCACTATGTTTGTATCTTTAGGGTAAATAGCCAATAGTGCAATTGCTGGGTCATAGGGCAGTTCTATTTTCAACATTTTGAGGAACCTCCATGCTGTTTTCCAGAGTGGCTGCACCAGCTTGCATTCCCACCAACAGTGTAGGGATTATGGACATTGGGGAGGGTATGTGCTTTGGTGAGTGCTGTGAAGTGTGTAACCTGGTGATTCACAGACCTGTACCCCTGGGGATAAAAATATATGTTTATAAAAAATAAAAAATTAATTTAAAAAAACTGATGGGAAATATTATCTTTGAAAGTGGAATTTCTAAACCACCTCTCTGAACAGTATACTTGTTCCATGGTTTGAGGGAAGTGGGAGGAAAGAAATTGCAAAAGATGCTTGACTAGTGTGTACTAGGAAATTTCAGTTTATCCATTGCCCTATATGTCATGTGAATTTAACTTGACTGTATATTTCTAAGAAATATACAGAAATAAAAATAAATTTCTATATATACTAGACAAGTAGGTCCTAATTTTATAATATCTAGTCTCTAGATATGAAAGAGGTAGCCAATGTATGACAAAAGTAGAGTTAGTAAACTAACACATTTTGCACACTTTGTGTTAAAATTCATCAAAAGGCTGCCTTCTGAGAAGGTCTTGAAGAGATGACATTGTAGTCATCTAAGTGACACGTGCCTATTTGTACTCACCCGCTGGGTTGGCAGTAGAGAGGAGTTGTGAGAAATGAAGAGTTCTAGACTGGAATGTTTCCATGCAGAAGACACTTTCAGATATAACCCATTGTTCCATGTGTGTAGTTGATTCAACACTACTGTGTATACAGTGGACAAACTTAAGTCCTTATTTGAAACATCCAGCCTTTCTAGATGGTTAGAAGTGCACAAAGTATGTTAAAAGTAGAGGTAGTAAGATAACACATTTTGTAGATAATCCTTTTGTTAAAATTCATATGAAATATTATTGTCTTGAAAATGGAATGATCAAAGTGATCAAACCACCTCTCAGAGCAGTACACATTCTGTGATATTTGTGCTGGTTCAAGGAGGAAGGAGAAGAAAGAGCAAAGGAATTTATACCAGTATGTTTATAGTTAGGGAGGATTATCCATTGTCCTGTATGTCTGCATTTTGTTTTACTTAGCTGTGTATGTAGTGTATATTAAGGACAAATGAATCCTAATTTACACTACCTAGTCTTTCTAGATGTTAAAGAGGTTGTCAGTGTATGACAAAAGTAGTAAACAAATGCATTGTGTATGCTTTGTGTTTAAGTTCATAGGAGAGACTATTCTGAGAACAACTAGAGGAAGGGAAATTGTTAAAATCCCCTCTAAGCATTACAGATACTTATACTTCCCACTAGGTTGATAGAGATGAAAAGAGGAAGGGTTCTAAGTAGTATGTATGTGAGCAAATTTTAAATAAATCCTTACTTGAAACATCTAGTCTTCTGGATGTTAGAAAGTGAACATGTTAAAAGTAGAGTTGCAACAACCTTTATTGTTAATTTATGGGAATGTTTGTATTTTGTAAATGGAGTTGTTAAACTTGATGTCTTGGAGAGCATACTGACTTTTCACTGCGTTCACTAGGGGATGGGGATGGGGTCAGGGAAAGAAGCGAGGAGAAAATTGTTCTGTGCCCATGAGTCTTCAAAGTTCTGTATGTGCATTTTAGTTAACATTGATGTATGTCAAAGGATAAACAAGTCATAATACCCAAAGTATATTAAAAGTAGAGGTAGTAATCAGGAACAGATGCTGGATTTTGTCAAATGCTTTTTCTGCATCAATTGAGAGGACCATGTTGCTCATCAAAATCAAAAGCTTCTGCACAGCAAAGGAAACAGTCAAAAAAAAAAAAAAGAGACAACCCATGGAATGGGAGAAGATATTTGCAAATGAAAGTGCAGACAAAAGGTTGATATCCAGGATCTGTAAAGAACTCCTCAAACTCAACACACACAAAACAGACAGTCATATCAAAAAATTGGCAGAAGATATGAACAGACACTTCTCCAATGAAGACATAAAAATGGCTATCAGACACATGAAAAAATGTTCATCATCACTAGCCATCAGGGAGATTCAAATTAAAACCACATTGAGATATCACCTTATACCAATTAGATTAGCAAGACAGGAAACAACATGTGTTGGAGGGGATGTGGAGAAAGGGGAACCCTCTTCCACTGTTGGTGGAATGCAAGTTGGTGCAGCCTCTTTGGAGAACAGTGTGGAGATTCCTCAAGAAATTAAAAATAGAACTTCCCTATGACCCTGCCATTGAACTACTGGGTATTACTCCAAAGATACAGATGTCGTGAAAAGAAGGGCCATCTGCACCCCCATGTTTATAGCAGCAATGGCTACGGTCGCCAAACTGTGGAAAGAACCAAGATGCTCTTCTACAGATGAATGGATAAGGAAGATGTGGTCCATATACACTATGGAGTATTATGCCTCCATCAGAAAGGACGAATACCCAACTTTTGTAGCAACATGGACAGGACTGGAAGAGATGATGCTGAGTGAAAGAAGTCAAGCAGAGAGAGTCAATTATCATATGGTTTCACTTATTTGTGGAGCATAACAAATAGCATGGAGGACATGGGGAGTTAGAGAGGAGAAGGGAGTTGAGGGAAATTGGAAGGGGAGGTGAACCATGAGAGACTATGGACTCTGAAAAGCAATCTTGGGGGTTTGAAGTGGTGGGGAGGTGGGAGTTTGGGGGTACCAGGTGGTGGGTATTAGAGGGCACGGATTGCATGAAGCACTGGGTGTGGTGCAAAAATAATGAATACTGTTATGCTGAAAATAAATAAAAAATAAATTTTAAAAAAAGTAGAGGTAGTAAATACTCCCTTTATGAATGCCCTTTTGTTAGACTTTAGGAAGGACTGTTCTGGGAGTGTTTGTCAATCACCTCTTAGAGCCAGATGTAGTCCTAGACTTGGTTATTAAAATGGTGGAGGGAGCAGAGGAGGGGTGAAGGGAAGGGCTTTTTCCTAGTTCTCTCCACATAGAGAAGACCATTTTAGGTTATAACCATAGATCTGTGTGTGCATTGTTATGAATTACCTGTGTTTGTTGTGGGCCAGTTTCATTATTTTGCAACACCTAAGCTTTTTGGATGTCCTGAGGTGACAATGTGTGATAAAATGTACAGCTAGTGAATCAACACATTTATAAGTTTCTTTTTGTTATTGTTGATAGGAAAGAAACATCTCGGACACAGAATTATTATGCTGTCTCAGAAATGTCAGGACTTACTAGGTTGGCAGCAGAGGGGCAGAAGGAAGTATAGAGGGAGAGATGTAGGCGGATGTGTTCATTCTTCTATTGTAAAAACTAGTTATTGTGTGTGCATCTCTTTCAATGGAAACATATCTCCTTGCTAATATTTGAGTAGTCTAGATTGGATAATGAATTCTTTTAGAAGCATTATACATTTTGTATTCTTACTTAGGAATGTTTTAATTGTAACCCTGCCAGTATCTTTATCTAGAGGCCTGTTGCCATTTTTGTCTTTTCTGAATTTTTTGTCACCAAGAAAGGCAGGATTGTATTTTTTTTTTCTTTCAGATGGAGTTGGTGTGGTGTATTCTTCGTTATCAAAATACTTACAGTTTGGGGGCTTTGAAATGGTAAATATCCATGGTGTATAAAAAAGCATGATACAGGGGCACCTGGGTGGCTCAGTGGGTGGGATCGAGCCCCACATCGGGCTCTCTGCTCAGCAGGGTGCCTGCCTCCCCTTCTCTCTCTGCCTGCTGCTCTGACTACTTGTGATCTCTCTATCTCTGTCAAAAAAGCATGACACATACTATGATCTTAATTACATTAAAATGCTTACTTTTGTAGATACACACATGGGAACTAGAAGTCAAACTGTAAACTGCTTATGATTATGGGTGACTTTGTTCTTTGCTTTTTGTGTTTTTCCATTTCCTTTTATGCACATGTTAACTTTTAAATAATAATTTCTTAAAAAAACTAAAAAAAGTTTGTTTTCTTTCTTTCTTTTGCTTACTTTCTTTTATTTGCATTCTTTAAAAGTTTATTTCTTTGGGAGGGAGACAAACCATAAGTGACTCTTAATCTCACAAAACAAACTGAGGGTTGCTGGGGGGAGGGGGTTTGGGAGAAGGGGGTGGGATTATGGACATTGGGGAGGGTATGTGCTTTGGTGAGTGCTGTGAAGTGTGTAAACCTGGTGATTCACAGACCTGTACCCCTGGGGATAAAAATATATGTTTATAAAAAATAAAAAATTAATTAAAAAAAAAGTTTATTTCTTTGAAAAATGGTTTGCTTTCTATTTAGCCCATCTGGTGTCATAAGAAAACTCACTTTTGGGGCTTCTGGGTGGTTCAGTGGGTTAAGCCTCTGCCTTCAGCTCAGTCATGATCTCAGGGTCCTGAGATTGAACCCCGCATCAAACTCTGCTCAGCGGAGCGTCTGCTAACATTATTAATTTCATAATTAAAATTTCAAAAATAGACATGTATACAGTACATTGATTTGTTTTTTCATATTTAATATACAACAATGCATATATACATGGCACAAAATAGTGAGGGATCATAATTCAAAGCCGGAGTCCTAGCCCAGTCCCGTACTACTTCACACAAATCTGTTACCTCCTTATCACTGAGTAACATGGTCTGTGTTCTTTATTTATCTTTAGAAATTTCTCATGACTTACAGCTAGAATGGCTAAGAGTGAAGATCAAATTAACCATCCTGTCATTACTCGTATCATTTTAAATTTTTTACTTCTGGGATATTTAAAAGATATGTTGCAACAAATATCTATCTATCTATCTATTTATTTATTTATTTATCCTAACTGGTTAACATGCTGCCTCTTGATTTGCCTCTCAGATGAAGAAAATTCCTCCATCTACAATTCTTTCTTATTCCCATAAATCCTTTTCTGGCAGTTATAATCTTTATTTTCATGTTGCCTAGATTGACTAAAATTTACACTACTGAATATTGACATTTCCAGCCAAGATAAAAAACAATAAATGTTAAAATTCTATGACTTAGAACCATGGTGCTTGCATAGGCAGCAGTATCCCAATCTGTGGGTCAGTGTCCTAGCTCTGAGATACTCAAGAATGGAACTCACATGTTCTTGAAATGGATTTTCTCTAATTACGCATCATCAAGGTCTCAAAGGTGTGATTTGTTACAGTTAGTTTATATTCAAATCAGGTTTGTATTTTTCCAGATTTTCTATTTCACCTTTATGCCGTCCTTATTGACTGAAGTAAAGAGAGCTTTCTTTAGCATGGACTATTTGTTCCATACATACTTTTTGGTATCTACTTGGTTCCTTTTCTTCAAGACTATTTCTCCTTTAGATGTCACACAACTTATGTTCTTATTTTAATGTTGTATTTCAAGGTCTCCTTAGTGCATATATCAAGTTACCATTTCCATTTTGCTGGAACTCTAGTTGAATTCACTGTTGTGGGTATAGCCTTCCTTTATTTTACCTTTCATTTATATTATTCTTATTAAAATGTTCAGAAAACATCCTTAAAAAAAATGAAGATAGGGAAAGAGGCAGGCAGGAAGATACACAAAGAATGGAAGACACAGGAAGAGAGACAACATAGGAGGTAAAATTTCTGTCTGGTGGTCTTAGGAGACAGAATTTTAGGCTTGAATCATATTTTACAGTCAAAATGTTAAAGATATACCACAATTTTATTTGTAGACTCCAGTGTGATGAAAATCTAATGCAATTCTCCTGTACTTTCTCTCTAGAAACTCAATGCTCTGCATTTCAAAGTTATGTATCAAGGGGAAGGTTTAATTAGCTATATTTTACACCCATTCTTAAGGGCACTAGGCAGTCCTTTTATTGTGAAATTTGTGGGATGCTTTATCCCTTCAGCTGTTCTAAATGACTTCTCTGCCTGCTATAAGTATTTGTCCTTCTCCTTCTTTTCCCCTTTTCCCCAGCTCAAATACATGCCATTCATATATGGACACGATTGGAATGCTGCATTAGGCTGTTTTTCTCTCAAAATAAATCCCTCTTAGTCTTCTTAACTCTGAATAAAATTTCCTTTTTTTACATGTTTTAATGTTTTAAAATTTCTAATTTACATAATGAATATACAAAAATTTTTAAATTTATTTATAACGTATTTTCAGCAGAACAGTATTCATTATTTTTGCACCACACCCAGTGCTCCATGCAATCCGTGCCCTCTATAATACCCACCACTTGGTTCCCCTAAACTCCCACACAACACCCCTTCAAAACCCTCAGATTATTTTTCAGAATCCATAGTCTCTCATGGTTCACCTCCCCTTCCAATTTCCCCCAACTCCCTTCTTCTCTCTAACTCCCCATGTCCTCCATGCTATTTGTTATGCTCCACAAATAAGTGAAACCATATGATAATTGACTCTCTCTGCTTGACTTCTTTCACTCAGCATCATCTCTTCCAGTCCTGTCCATGTTGCTACAAAAGTTGGGTATTCATCCTTTCTGATGGAGGCATAATACTCCATATTGTATATGGACCACATCTTCCTTATCCATTCATCTGTAGAAGAGCATCTTGGTTCTTTCCACAGTTTGGCGACCGTAGCCATTGCTGCTATAAACATTGGGGTACAGATGGCCCTTCTTTTTACGACATCTGTATCTTTGGAGTAAATAACCAGTAGTTCAATGGCAGGGTCATAGGGAAGTTCTATTTTTAATTTCTTGAGGAATCTCCACACTGTTCTCCAAAAAGGCTGCACCAACTTGCATTCCACCAACAGTGGAAGAGGGTTCCCCTTTCTCCACACCCCCTTCAACACATGTTGTTTCCTGTCTTGCTAATTTTGGCCATTCTAACTGGTGTAAGGTGATACCTCAATGTGGTTTTAATTTGAATCTCCCTGATGGCTAGTGATGATGAACATTTTTTCATGTGTCTGATAGCCATTTTTATGTCTTCATTGGAGAAGTGTCTGTTCATATCTTTTGCCCATTTTTTGATATGATTGTCTATTTTGTGTGTGTTGAGTTTGAGGAGTTCTTTATAGATGCTAGATATCAACCTTTTGTCTGTACTGTCATTTGCAAATATCTTCTCCCATTCCATGGGTTGTCTCTTTGTTTTCTTGACTGTTTCCTTTGCTGTGCAGAAGCTTTTGATTTTGATGAAGTCCCAAAAGTTTATTTTGGCTTTTATTTTCTTTGCCTTTGGAGACATATCTTGAAAGAAGTTACTGTGGCTGATATCAAGGAGAATATTGCCTATGTTCTCCTCTAGGATTCTGATGAATTCATGTCTCACATTGAGGTCTTTTATCCATTTTGAGTTTATCTTTGTGTATGGTATAAGAGAATGGTTGAGTTTCATTCTTCTACATATAGCTGTCCAGTTTTCCCAGCACCATTTCTGGAAGAGACTGTCTTTTTTCCACTGTATATTTTTTCCCATTTTGTCGAAAATTATTTGCCCATAAAGTTGAAGTTCCATATCTGGGCTCTCTACTCTGTTCCACCAGTCTATGTGTCTGTTTTTATGCCAGTTCCATGCTGTCTTGGTGATCACAGCTCTGTAGTAAAGCTTGAAATCAGGTAGCGTGATGCCCCGTTTTATATTTCTTTTTAAACAATTCCTTAGTGATTCAGGGTCTCTTCTGATTCCATACAAATTTTTGGATTATTTGCTCCAGCTCTTTGAAAAATACTGGTGGAATTTTGATTGGAATGGCATTAAAAGTATAGATTGCTCTAGGCAGTATAGACATTTTAACAATGTTTATTCTTCTGATCCAAGAGCATGGAATAGTCTTCTAACTTTTTGTGTCATCTTCAATTTCTTTCATGAGTGTTCTGTAGTTCCTCAAATACAGATCCTTTACCTCTTTGGTTAGGTTTATTCACAGGTATCTTATGGTTCTTGGTGCAATAGTAAATGGAATGGATTCTCTAATTACCCTTTCTGTATTTTCATTGTTAGTGTATTGATTTGCAAATGTTGAACCATCCTTGTAGCCCAGGGATGAATCCCACCTGGTCATGGTGGATAATCTTTTGAATGTGCTGTTGGATCCTGTTTGCTAGGATCTTGTTGAGAATCTTAGCATCCATATTCATCAGTGATATTGGTCTGAAATACTCCTTTTTGGTAGGGTCTTTGCCTCGTTTGGGGATCAGGGTAATACTGGCTTCATACAAAGAGTCTGGAAGTTTTCCTTCTGCTTCAATTTTTTGAGCCAGCTTCAGGAGAATAGGTGTTATTTCTTCTTTGAAAGTTTGGTAGAATTCCCCAGGGAATCCGTCAGGTCCTGGGTTCTTGTTTTTTGGGAGGTTTTTGATCACTGTTTCAATCTCGTTACTAGATTTCGGTCTATTCAGGTTGTTAATTTCTTCCTGGTTCATTTTTGGGAGTTTATAGTTTTCCAGGAATGCATCCAATTTATCTAGGTTGCTAAGTTTATTGGCATATAATTGCTTATAATAACTTCTGATGATTGTTTCTACTTCCTTGGTGTTAGTTGTGATCTCACCCTTTTCATTCATAATTTTATGAATTTGGGCTTTCTCTCTTTTCTTTTGGATTAGTTTGGCCAATGGTTTATCAATCTTATTGATTCTTTCAAAAAACCACATACTAGTTTCATTGATACGTTCTACTGTATCTCTGGTTTCTACCTCATTGATTTCAGCTCTAATCTTGATAATATCCCTTCTTTTTTTTTAATTTTTTATTTTTTATAAACATATATTTTTATCCCCAGGGGTACAGGTCTGTGAAACGCCAGGTTTACACACTTCGCAGCATTCAGCAAAGGACATAGCCTCCCCCATGTCCATAACACCACCTCCCTTCTCCCAACCCCCGACCCCAGCAACGCTCAGTTTGTTTTGTGGGATTAAAAGTCACTTATGGTTTGCCTCCCTCCCAATCCCATTTTGTTTCATTGATTCTTCTCCTACCCACTAAAGCCCCATTGTTGCATCACCACTTCCTCATATCAGGGAGATCATATGATAGTTGCCTTTCTCTGCTTGACTTATTTCGCTAAGCATGATACGCTCTAGTTCCTTCCATGTTGTCGCAAATGCCAAGATTTCATTTCCTTTTAAGGCTGCATAGTATTCCATTGTGTATATATACCACCTCTTCTTTATCCATTCATCTGTTGATGAACATCGAGGTTCTTTCCATAGTTTGGCTATTGTGGACATTGCTGCTATAAACATTCAGGTGCACGTGCCCCTTTGGATCACTACGTTTGTATCTTTAGGGTAAATACCAAGCAGTGCAATTGCTGGGTCATAGGGCAGTTCTATTTTCAACATTTTGAGGAACCTCCATGCTGTTTTCCAGAGTGGTTGCACCAGCTTGCATTCCCACCAACAGTGTAGGAGGGTTCCCCTTTCTCTCCATCCTCGCCAGAATCTGTCATTTCCTGACTTGTTGATTTTAGCCATTCTGACTGGTGTGAGGTGATATCTCATTGTGGTTTTGATTTGTATTTCCCTGATGCCAAGTGATATGGAGCACTTTTTCATGTGTATGTTGGCCATTTGAATGTCTTCTTTGCAGAAATGTCTGTTCATGTCCTCTGCCCATTTCTTGATTGGATTATTTGTTCTTTGGGTGTTGAGTTTGCTAAATTCTTTATAGATTCTGGATACTAGTCCTTTATCTGATATGTCGTTTGCAAATTTCTTCTCCCATTCTGTCAGTTGTCTTTTGATTTTGTTAACTGTTTCCTTTGCTGTGCAAAAGCTTTTGATCTTGATGAAATCCCAATAGTTCATTTTGGCCCTTGCTTCCCTTGCCTTTGGCGATGATCCTAGGAAGATGTTGCTGCGGCTGAGGTCGAAGAGGTTGCTGCCTGGGTTCTCCTCAAGGATTTTGATGGATTCCTTTCACACATTGAGGTCCTTCATCCATTTTGAGTCTATTTTCATGTGTGGTGTAAGGAAATGGTCCAATTTCATTTTTCTGCATGTGGCTGTCCAATTTTCCCAACACCATTTATTGAAGAGGCTGTCTTTTTTCCATTGGACATTCTTTATTGCTTTGTCGAAGATTAGTTGGCCATAGAGTTGAGGGTCTATTTCTGGGCTTTCTATTCTGTTCCATTAATCTATGTGTATGTTTTTGTGCCAGTACCATGCTGTCTTGATGATGACAGCTTTGTAATAGAGCTTGAAGTCCGGAATTGTGATGCCACCAACGTTGGCTTTCTTTTTCAATATTCCTTTGGCTATTCGAGGTCTTTTCTGGTTCCATGTAAATTTTAGGATTATTTGTTCCATTTCTTTGAAAAAGATGGATGGTACTTTGGTAGGAATTGCATTAAATGTGTAGATTGCTTTAGGTAGCATAGACATTTTCACAATATTTATTCTTCCAATCCAGGAGCATGGAACATTTTTCCATTTCTTTGTGGCTTCCTCAATTTCTTTCATGAGTACTTTATAGTTTTCTGAGTATAGATTCTTTGCCTCTTTGGTTAGGTTTATTCCTAGGTATCTTATGGTTTTGGGTGCAATTGTAAATGAGATTGACTCCTTAATTTCTTTTTCTTCTGTCTTGTTGTTGGTGTAGAGAAATGCAACTGACTTCTGTGCATTGATTTTATATCCTGACACTTTACTGAATTCCTGTACAAGTTCTAGCAGTTTTGGAGTGGAGTCTTTTGGGTTTTCCATATATAGTATCATATCATCTGCGAAGAGTGATAATTTGACTTCTTCTTTGCCGATTTGGATGCATTTAATTTCCTTTTGTTGTCTGATTGCTGAGGTTAGGACTTCTAGTACTATGTTGAATAGCAGTGGTGATAATGGACATCCCTGCCGTGTTCCTGACCTTAGCGGAAAAGCTTTCAGTTTTTCTCCATTGAGAATGATATTTGTGGTGGATTTTTCATAGATGGCTTTGATGATATTGAGGTATGTGCCCTCTATCCCTACACTTTGAAGAGTTTTGATCAGGAAGGGATGCTTTTTCAGCATCTATTGAGAGTATCATATGGTTCTTGTTTTTTCTTTTATTGATGTGTTGTATCACATTGATTGATTTGCGGATGTTGAACCAACCTTGCAGCCCTGGAATAAATCCCACTTAGTCGTGGTGAATATCCTTTCAATGTACTGTTGAATCCTATTGGCTACTATTTTGGTGAGAATTTTCACATCTGTGTTCATCAAGGATATTGGTCTATAGCTCTCTTTTTTGGTGGGATCCTTGTCTGGTTTTGGGATCAGGGGATGCGGGCCTCATAAAATGAGTTTGGAAGTTTTCCTTCTGTTTCTATTTTTTGGAAGAGTTTCAGGAGAATAGGAATTAGTTCTTCATTAAATGTTTGGTAGAATTACCCCGGGAAGCCATCGGACACTGGGCTTTTGTTTGTTTGGAGATTTTTAATGACTGTTTCAATCTCCTACTGGTTATGGGTCTGTTTAAGGCTTTCTATTTCTTCCTGGTTCAGTTGTGGTAGTTTATATGTTTCTAGGAATGCATCCATTTCTTCCAGATTGTCAAATTTGTTGGCCTACAGTTGCTCAAAGTATGTTCTTATAATAGTTTGTATTTCTTTTGTGTTAGTTGTGATCTCTCCTCTTTCATTCATGATTTTGTTTATTTGGGTCCTTTCTCTTTTCTTTTTGATAAGTGTCCAGGGGCTTATCAATTTTATTAGTTCTTTGAAAGAACCAGCTCCTAGTTTCGTTGATTTGCTCTATTTTTTTTTTTTTTTTTTTTTTTGGTTTCTACTTCATTGATTTCTGCTCTGATCTTTATGATTTCTCTTCTCCTCCTGGGATTAGGGTTTCTTTCTTGTTCTTTTCCAGCTCCCTTAGGTGTAGGGTTAGGTTGTGTACCTGAGACCTTTCTTGTTTCTTGAGAAAGGCTTGTACCACTATATATTTTCCTCTCAGTTGTGTCCCACAGATTTTGAACCGTTGTATTTTCATTATCACTTGTTTCCATGATTTTTTTCAATTCTTCTTTAATTTCCCACTTGACCCATTCATTCTTTAGAAGGATGCTGTTTAGTCTCCATGTATTTGGGTTCTTTCCAAACGTCCTCTTGTGGTTGAGTTCTAGCTTCAGAGCATTGTGGTCTGAAAATATGCAGGGAATGATCCCAATCTTTTGATTCTGGTTGAGTCCTGATTTAGGACCGAGGATGTGATCTATTCTGGAGAATGTTCCATGTGCACTAGAGAAGAATGTGTATTCTGTTGCTTTGGGATGAAATATTCTGAATATATCTGTGATGTCCATCTGCTCCAGTGTGTCGTTTAAGGCCTTTATTTCCTTGCTGATATTTTGCTTGGATGATCTGTCCATTTCAGTGAGGGGAGTGTTAAAGCTCCCTACTATTATTGTATTATTGATGATGTGTTTCTTTGATTTTGTTATTAATTGGTTTATATAGTTGGCTGCTCCTACGTTGGAAACATAGATATTTGAAATTGTAGATCTTCTTGTTGGACAGACCCTTTGAGTATGATATAGTGTCCTTCCTCATCTCTTATTATAGTCTTTGTCTTAAAATCTAATTGATCTGATATAAGGATTGCCACTCCTGCTTTCTTCTGATGTCCATTAGCATGGTAAATTCTTTTCCACCCCTTCACTTTAAATCTGGAGGTGTCTTTGGGCTTAAAATGAGTTTCTTGGAGGCAACATATAGATGGGTTTTGTTTTTTTATCCATTCTGATACCCTGTGTCTTTTGACAGGGGCATTTAGCCCATTAACATTCAGGGTAACTATTGAGAGATATGAATTTAATGCCATTGTATTGCCTGTAAGGTGACTGTTACTGTATATGGTCTCTGTTCCTTTCTTATCTACCACTTGTAGGCTCTCTCTTTGCTTAGAGGACCCCTTTCAATATTTCCTGTAGAGCTGGTTTGGTGTTTGCAAATTCTTTCAGTTTTTTTTTGTCCTGGGAGCTTTTAATCTCTCCTTCTATTTTCAATGATAGCCTAGCTGGATATAGTATTCTTGGCTGCATGTTTTTCTCGTTTAGTGCTCTGAAAATATCATGCCAGCTCTTTCTGGCCTGCCAGGTCTCTGTGGATAAGTCAGCTGCCAATCTAATATTTTTACCATTGTATGTTACAGACTTCTTTTCCCGGGCTGCTTTCAGGATTTTCTCTTTATCACTGAGACTTGTAAATTTTACTATTAGGTGACGGGGTGTGGGCCTATTCTTATTGATTTTGAGGGGCGTTCTCTGAACCTCCTGAATTTTTATGCTCATTCTCTTTGCCATATTGGGGAAATTCTCCCCAATAATTCTCTCCAGTATACCTTCTGCTCCCCATCTTTCTTCTTCTTCTGGAATCCCAATTATTCTAATGTTGTTTCATCTTATGGTGTCACTTATCTCTTGAATTCTCCCCTCGTGGTCCAGTAGCTGTTTGTCCCTCTTTTGCTCAGCTTCTTTATTCTCTGTCATTTGGTCTTCTATATCACTAATTCTTTCTTCTGCCTCATTTATCCTAGCAGTGAGAGCCTCCATTTTTTATTGCACCTCATTAATAGCTTTTTTTATTTCAACTTGGTTAGATTTTAGTTTTTTTATTTCTCCAGAAAGGGCTTTTATATCTCTCAAGAGTGTTTCTGTAATATCTTCCATGCCTTTTTCGAGCCCGGCTAGAACCTTGAGAATTGTCATTCTGAACTCTATATCTGACATATTACCGATGTCTGTATTGATTAGGTCCCTAGCGTTCAGTACTGCCTCTTGTTCTTTTTTGTGTGTTGAATTTTTCCGTCTTGTCATTTTGTCCAGATAAGAGTATATGAAGGAGCAAGTAAAATACTAAAAGGGTGGCAACAACCCCAGGAAAATATGCTTTAACCAAATTAGAAGAGATACCAAATCGTGAGGGGGGAGAAAGGGGATAAAAAGAGGTTCAAAAAGGAAGAAAGAAGAAAAAAAAAAGAAAAAAGAAAAATAAAAGAATAGAATTACAAAAAGAAAACAAATAAGAAAAATATAAAAAAGAAAAAATATATATATTAGATAAACTAGTTAAAAAACGTTAAAAAAGAAAAAGGTAGCAGTTAAAAAAAAATTAACCAGAAGGTTAGAAAAAATACAAAAATTGAAAAAGAAAAAAATTAAATTAACTGCAAGACTAAAAAAAATCACAGGGAAAAAGCCATGAGTTCCGTGCTTTGCTTTTTCCTCCTCTGGAATTCTGCTGCTCTCCTTGGTATTGAAACCACACTCCTTGGTAGGTGAACTTGGTCTCAGCTGGATTTCTTGTTGATCTTCTGGGGGAGGGGCCTGTTGTAGTGATTCTCAAGTGTCTTTGCCCCAGGCGGAATTGCACCGCCCTTACCTGGCGCTGGGGTGAGTAATCTGCTCGGGTTTGCTTTCAGGAGCTTTTGTTCCCTGAGCGCTTTCCATAGAGTTCCGGAGGATGGGAATACAAATGGCGGCCTCCTGATCTCCGGCCCAGAGGAGCCGAGAGCCCAGGGCCCCACTCCTCAGTGCGCCCTCAGAGAACAGCGCCCAGTTACTCCCTTCTGCCTGACCTCCGGCCGTGCTCCGAGCTCACCGAGCCTGCGACTGGTTCAAGGTAACACCAAGCTGTGAGCTTACTGTCAGCTCTGTCTCTGTAGCCAGCTTTCCCATTCCAATACCCACAAGCTCTGTGACACTCAGACACCCCCGATCCTTCTGTGACCCTGTGGGACCTGAGGCCATGCTGACCCCGCGTGGGGTTTGCCCCAGTTTAGCCTCTGGAGCGATGTCCCTCAGCGGAACAGACTTTTAAAAGTCCTGATTTTGTGCTCCGTTGCTCCGCCGCTTGCCGGTAGCCGGCCCCTCCCCCGGGGTCTATCTTCCTGTCGCTTTGGATTCACTTCTCCGCTGGTCCTACCTTTCAGAAAGTGGTGTTTTTTGTTTCCAGGATTGCTGTTCTTCTTCTCTTCGATCTGCCGATGGATTTTCAGGTGTTTGCAATCTTTAGATAAGCTATCTAGCTGATCTCCTGCTAGCTGATGTAGTCTCAGCCTGCTACTTCTCCGCCATCTTGACTCCTCCCTCCAGGGTCCATATTCTTAATAATTAATGCCATCCTCAATTTTAAAATCTCCACAAAACTATCCATTTCTGTTTCTATAATTAAAAGAATGCATGTGCATGACACTTAAATTTTCACAGAAGGATTTAGAGTATTTTATTTCTGTGTACTTTATCAAGTTAGCTGGTCGAGGATAATTTTCTAAATCTAAAAGGGAGTTTGGATCTGAATGTAGAAATTTGCAAGAACCACAATTTGGGAACCACTATCAAAGCCTCAAATACAAAAAAAAAAAAAAATTAAATGTAATTTCTAGTCTAATGTGTAAAACTTAACCTGGTGATAAAACCTGGAGATGAAAGTTAAATTTGAAGTGACAGAGTCTTACTTTTCAGAGTATCTCAAATTAAGCAGTAGGTGCACCAATATAAAGTATAGTAGATTTAAATCAGAAATTTAGAACATCACCAGTTGGTTTGGAAGATAGCATTTTGTTGCCTTGTAAAAGCTTAGAAAAGGATATTCCCTCAAAAAAGAGAAATTACTGTCATTGATTTAAAATATAATAACAAAGGTGTCTAGAGCAAACCGGCAGGGCTTTATGTGGAATAAATTACTCATTTCAATTTTTTCTATAAAACATTCTCAAATTTATTCTAGTTCCCTCCCCCAAAAGTCTTCAGCATTCTAATTCAAATTGGTAAAAGGCTGAGAAACTGTTGAAATTTCCCTAAAGGAACTACACCAGATTAAACTAGCTAAAAACAAGTGAGGAAAGCAAAACTCCTATGTAGTAGAACGTTGGGATGAAATGGGCATGCTTACTTTGTCTCCATTTAATTCCTGATGAAGTCAAAACCATGGTATTGTGACCCTGAGTGAACTGCAGAAAGAATATTTTCTAAAAATGCATGCATGGTATCAGAAAGGCCAACAAAGGTAAGTGCAGGGCAGAACATGTGAGATGAAAGCTTTCAAGAACAGTGACAGCCACTTTTTCCAATTGTCCCTCAACCTTACTCCTGGAACCTAGCCCAGGAATCCCCCTGGGATGTGGGGCAGCGTGGTCACACAAGCCCCCAAGATAATGATGGAGATGAGTTCAACTCATCCAGCTGAGCTTTCTTCAACCACAGGAACATTCTCTAGCCCGAAGCTGAGAGGAGAAACAATGTAAGAACCATGTTTTCATAATCTGTCATTGAGTGGGACATTCATTTCCTTTACAAGGAAAAAAAAGATTCTGATCTCTACTGTTGTACAGGGAATGATTTTCCAAAATAAGCATAGTAAGATATGGATGTCCACAAGTGAATTAGCATCCTGGATTTCAGTGAGTTGCCAAAGTTTAAGGAGTCTGTTCATCCATCTCTCTGCAGCTACTATTGTGAATGAGATGATTCTGGGGCTGGTTTGAAAGAGTTAATATTGGAAATCCCTCTTGTACAATGTCTGCCAAGGAATCCCTAACAATCTGAGTGGTGGAGTTACCTCTTGTAGGTAGGATATTATTGAACAGGGCACAGGAACTTGGTCCAACATTAATACAACATTCATGGAATGAGTCATAAGATTAGGTTGTTAGGGCAACATACTTACTACCTTTCAGTACTTTAATAAGATTGGCCTGGGTCATTGCAAATACTCTGGCATGAACTTGCAGATGATAAGAGATGGAATGAAGGTGATGAAGGTGTGAGATGGTCCTGTTCACCTTATCTGCAGAGAGGATAGTGGATGCTCATTATTTATCCATGGATGTCTGAGCTCAGGAGCAGGTTCTTTGGTCTTGGAGGAAGAAGCAAAGATAAAGATCTGATTTGTCACCAGAAGGAGCAGTGAGTTGCCTCTGTCTGAAAGTCCAGAGACCTGACTTCTTGGCACAGCTCTTGTCAGGACTATCTGTGTAACCGTGGACAAACCACTTAATCTCTTTCAGGCACAGGTTACTCGGTGGCCATAAGAGGAGTTTTAATATGTTGGCTGCTGAGGCCAGAATCAGAATGACATCTCGGGTTTCTCTAACTTAGGCAGTTTCTATAAGACCTGTTCTGTAGACACGGGGAGTGTCATGGTAGACTTTCTTTGGTATAAAAAGGAATTAACCATCATAAATTCCCCCAACTTCAGAAGAAATCAGTAATGTGGGCCACAAGTCTTAATCTAAAATTGGATGGACAGTCTTTTATTATAACAGATATGGAGAGGAAGAAATGCCCCAGCTTTGTCTGTCCAATATGGTGGCCATGAGCCCTGTGTGCCTAACTGAATTTAAATTTGAATTAAATTAAAAAAAAATTATTTCCTCAATCATCTTAGCCCATTTTGAGTGCTCAGTAACCACACGTGTCTACTGTATTGGGCAGCACATGCATAGAATTATAAAAAGTTCTATTAGTCAACAGTGTCTCAGATCTTTGCCCAGACTACAAACTGTAGCTATTGTCCCTCCCTTAGTGCAAGACATGGATGTTGGTGTCCTCGGATGACTGTGTCTATCATTAAGAAACAAAAAAAATGTATTAAAACTCACTTGGAAGTAGAAGAACTATAAGAAACTCTTCAGGCAAAAGATGCTGGAGGCATTGAACTAGAGTTTGAGAGAGGTGGGGAGGTTAAAGGAAGGAATTAGGAAACACCAAAACCATTCTGTGCCTTGAATCTTGACTAGTCCTGAGCTTCTGTAAAATACACATCCCCTAGAGGGGTGTTCCTCAGAGATATGGTCACCCCATGACTCTGGAGATGGAAAAGGATGAGAAAAGCAGGTTTCCCTTAATCAGGCACCTCCTCAGTACTCAATGTTGGAGAAAAGGTTAGTCATGTTGGGCCCATGTTTCAAAAGACAAAGTTGTTATGTAGCCAGGCTGGAAGTACAGGAAATAGTTCAGGCTTTCTGGAAATAGGTGAGGGAGTAACCACTCTATCTAACAGTAGTTCCTTAGGTACAGATCAGTGCAGTCAAAGGCAGTGAATGTTCTAAGGCTTAAGCTTAAATATTAGAAAGTATCAGTGATAAAATCTTTTCTGAAGATTTGGTACAGTGGTTCCACCTTCAGCCCTGCTGGCTAGGGGGCCATGCATATGGGGAAAGGAAGAAATCAGAGGCAGATGGCAAAAAGTGTAATTTTAGCTGCTGTCTGAAAGCCACCTGTGAAGGGAATCACCTTTGTCCTCTGGACTCACTTCCAGGTGCAGCTTCAGGGAATGATACTGAAGACACTAATGCTGAGTTCACAGACAGCATCAAGGAGGAAGCTGCACACAGTAGCCAGCAAGTAAGTCCAAGTCAGGTTCTGGGTTCCCAGGGTGGCAGGCCCATATCCCTTTGGGGTCTGGTAGTCTTCTACAGCCCTTGTAAGCTTAGAGTAAGAAGCTATCTTTTTCTCAAAACCACTTCCCAGTCTTCTTTCCACCCTCCCTGAGCTTCCCAGCCACATTGCCAGCCAACCCCTATCCTCACTCAACTTTTCTCTTCAATCCACCTTTTCTCCCCCGCTCCTTCTATCTATTGCTTCTCCTTCCCACCTTTGCCCCTATGTACCACCTATAGCTCTAGCTTCAGAAGAATGTTTACTTACAACAAGACCATGGACAGTTCTGCTCTTGGGTTTTTGTATCAGAAACACACCACAGAAGACAGGGAGTCATCAGAGGCTGCTGGGGGAGGTGGCAGGCCTAAGATCCACTTCAGGAAAAGTGCTGAGAACCTCCAAGAGGATCAGAAATGCTTCCAAAGGAGGGAATCTGTCTTGGTGAAATCTTGTTACACAAAATAGAAGTCTGTTGGACAACCTGACAGACCACCCAGGTTGGGACACATCAGAGACCAGCAGGTGACACTTCAAGAGCAAGCCCCCATCAAACATCAGAACTTGGTAACCAGGGCTGAAATACTGTATACAACAGCCATCACTGAAGGTGCAACCAGCAGTTCGCAAGCTCAAGAGTTGAATGCCTTGGACCTCAGAGATTAAGTCACAGACAGTGATCCCAGTGCACTCACTGGCACTCCTGTGTGTCTCTACCTTGCCCAGAGACACTTAGCAATCACATCTCCTACATGGACCATGCCTGTGAGTCTCTGAGTTATTAAGGAGAAAGTGGATCATTTGGTATCTGTCCTTCTGCAGAAGTAGCTGGGCTTTTCCAGGGATAGCTTCCTTGGAGCTATTAGAGAAACTGCTGGGAAAATGAGTCTCTCTGGGTCTGCCTCTATACCTCCTGTATAATAAAAAGAGGAGACCAACAAAAAGAACCTACATGAGCATTCCTCAAATCTCACTGGACTTGGCACAGTCTTTGGCTCTTGGGGACATAAGTAGTTGGTTGTCTGGGATACCTCACATCCTCAACACCATTTCTTCCCCTTCTACCAAGATCCCCTTTTTGTTGCTCTAGCCATACCTGACCTTTACTTCTCCCTTAAGTTCTTGCATGAATTCCATTTCTCCTTTTGCTTGAACAGCTTCTTCTAATTTCTCCTAACCAATGCTTGTGACTTTAATTATGTAGAGTATTGCCTCTCCGAACAGATCCCTCTGCCTCCCACTCCTCCCACTGAGGGGCTCTGGGGAGAAGAGAGGGATCTGCAAGATAAGAAAATGTCCACTCTAGGAGTTAGATTGGGGTATCAGCCAGTCATGTGATTATTGCTGCTGTGGACAGGATTAGTTCCCAAAAAAGTGAACAAGAGGTACAGAAGTGAAGACAGCCAAATTCTGATTGATACGATCTTAACTATGAGTAGTCATGTGAGCCTTTTGCTCTAGTTCTCAGTTGTAGGCAAACAGATTTGTAAAGTTATTCCTTCTCAACCTTCCTTCCTATAGCCTAGCATGGAGCAAATAACCAGATGACATTTTGAGGTCAGTTCAATCCTGGACTAAACCTTTTGCATTGAGGCAAGTATATTTCCCTTGCAATGGCTTCCCTACTGCTTGGCAGAAATACTTAATGAATTATTTGTTAGCCTTTGGATAGGGCTCATGATGGACAAATTTATATACCTGTTGGATGGAAATATCTTGGGTAAGCATAATTTTCTTTCCATCACCTTTCCTTGAAAATCAATGTCTAGTTTTGGGTAGGAGGAACCTTGGTGTATGAAATCATTGTAAATTCACTATAGCTTTTCTGGAGTTTGAGGATGTGACTGTCCAGCTACCAAATAAATAAAGCTTGCTTTGCCATAACTGTTTTGTGTCCAGATTCTCAAAACTGTGTTTGCCGGTTTCTGGTGAAATAGACTCTTACAGTTAGGTTCTGAATTCCTCTTTGCTGCATCCTTGGAAGGTAAACTTTATTCAACACCAAGCTACCTTCGTACCTCAGGTATACACAGACTTCCCCTAACAAACACATCTCACATTGTGTTCCTTCCAAGGCAAGAGCTATCTTTTGGCCAAAGCAAGTTCTTCATCCTTATTTTCAGACTCATTCACATCTGGAAGTCTCAGGTCTGGCTATGTTGGTAATTCTCCCCAGGTATCTCCCACAAAATCCCATTCTCAAGCAAATGTAAGGTCTCTAATAAATAACTAGGAAATGCCTGTGAAATGAATCAACCATTGCCTTTCTTCATTTAAATGTGTGCAACAGAAAAAAGTTATCAAGTGTCAAAGGCAATGATGGAGAAAAAAGTCAGTAGACTTCTTTTGAAGAACTTGAAAAGAAAATCATTAATACCTTTCACATATGTGAGAAGTGACACATTGTGAAACATACATCATAGAGTAAAAACAAAACAACGCAATTCAAACAGGAGATGAGATTTGCATATGAATTTCTGTAGGGTAAAAGGAAACCCAGCACACACAAAAGAGGTTTAATTTTACAATGGAAGCAACAGAACAAATGAATTAGGAACTGGCCAGTGGGGCGGAAAGTGTATGATATATAATTAACAATAGACCTAAAGGATTTATACTAACACCACACATACTGAAAGCCCTGGGATTTTATTTGGGAAAAAATATAGAAATGTCAACTTTCCACTGATGAGAAAGAAAAACTGATTAAAAAGCTAGATTCTGAGTCATTTTTCATGCATTTACATTTCAATTTTAAAGATAGATTAGCCTAAAGTAAGCTTCCACTGACACAGAAACCAAATTAGCTGGGAAACAAATAATAGCTCTCTTTTCTATTTTCAAAGTGGGAAATTAGACCAGGTGTACCTTCAGGTCCTGTATGGTATAGATATTCCATGGTTCTTTATTTTTTTAATTTTTAAAGACACTATGTATATTTAAATCAGTGAAAGATAACATACATTCAGACGGCAGTTGGAGAGGAGAAGGGAGTTGAGGGAAATTGGAAGGGGAGGTGAACCATGAGAGACTATGGACTCTGAGAAACAATCTGAGTGTTTTGAAGGTACAGGGGGGTGGGAGGTTGGGGGAACCAGGTGGTGGGCATTAGAGAGGGCACGGATCGCATGGAGCACTGGGTATGGTGCAAAAACAATGAACACTGTTACACTGAAAAAATAAATAAATTTTAAAAAATAAATAAATAAAAATAGATAGGTATAGATGGGGCATCTGGGTGGCTCAGTCAGTTACTTGGGCATCCAGGTCTTGATCTTAGCTGAGGTCTTGATCTCTAGGTCATGAGTTCAGGCCCCATGTTGTGCTCATCCCTGGGTATGGAGCCCACTTAAAAAAAAAGATATCATTAAAATGAGATTTTTTTTTTTTAGATTTATTTATTTGAGAGAGAGAGCCCGAGCAGGAGGTAGGGGGAGAGGGACAAGCAGACTCCCTGATGACCAGGGAGCCCAACATGGAGCTCAATCCCAGAACCCTGGGATCATGACCAGAGCCGAAGGCAGACACTTGACTGACTGAACCACCCAGAAGCCCCAAAATGAGTTATTTTTAAAGAGAAAGAACACTTAGTTTTTGGCAAAAAATAAAGTGCCCATATTCAAAGCTGATGGTAATGTTTATTTATTTTCTTAAAGGTTTTATTTATTTGAGAGAGAGAGCACAAGCAGGGACAGGGGCAGAGAGGGGGAAGCAGACTCCCCACTGAACAGAAAGCTCAATGTGGGACTCAGTCTCAGGACCCTAATATCAAGACCTGAGGCTGAAGGCAGATGCTTAATCGACTGAGCCACCCAGGTGCCCTGCCAGTGTTTATTTTCTTAAGTTTGTTGGAAAGGGTTTATATAGAAAGGTAACATCTCATAGTTTAAATGAGGGGTTGAAGTCCTAAGTTTTCAGAAGTGGTTTTATCCAGTCCCCCTTTCTTTATTTTGTTCCAGTGCTTGGTGGCACATATGGAGATAGGCCAACCTAACTAAGCTTGGTAGGAGAACAAGAGAGGCAAAAGTCAGGCTCAGAACCTGAGGAAGGCCTGGGAAATGAGCAGCTGTGTCTATGCATCTTTCTTCATTCTCTTTCTTTGCAACTTCAATGGCTGTGTTACTGGCAAATTCATGCTGTGAATCAACTCCACCCATGCAGCCTAGGTCTTACCAAGCTCCATTATGAGCAGAAGTCTGTGGCTTTGTGCCAGGCCAAGCAGTTCTGTCAGTCATTGATCCATTTAAGTGGCTCTGGGCCCTGTTCTGTTCTCTATTTTTGTAACCTGAATGAAGGTATAAAGCATGTAATCAGTTCTACAAAGCATGCCCAATTGAGTGGCTTCTACTTGATTTATGGAGATGCACATAAAATATTTTGAAGACTTTGATCATTGAGAATATTCGTTCTGGATAACCAGAACAAATTTACCAGTGACAAGTACAAGTCACACCATTAGTACAGATAGAAGAAACACCACAAGCCCAAAATAGCTGTGGTAGAGAGGTGGAAAATTGGGAAGTCAACATAGACCCGGAGCTAAGTAGAACTCCAAAGTGCAGTCGCAGACAAAAGAAAGAAGCAACATAGCTATTCCTCAATTTGAGCCTTTAGCCCTTTCAGTTCCCCCTCAGCTCTCTTCTCCTCTAAGTGTTGGTGGATCTCGGTGGTGGATTAATATTGGATGGATGGACAAGAAACCCTTGCACAAAAATACCTAGTCATACACCGAATGGGTTCTCATACTCAGGTTTTGGTTTCACACTTTTAAGAGTGTGGGGAAAATTGGAAAGGAACCCAAGATGAACAATAAGAAAGTCTTTTAAAAAATTCTCCTTTGAGGAAAAGCTACACAATCTGCTTGAGTTGACGCACTGAAGAGTAATTTCAGGAGTATCCACGGAACATAGAAAGGTGTTGGGAAGTTGTTTCCATCTTGTTTTCTCCTCAGGTGCTTAGATTTGTAGAGAGAGTTTGCCTGTCAGCATCAGCACAAGAGTGATAAGCAACAAGTGGGGCAGGTGGCCTCACTTTAACTTCTCCGTAGTTATGGGGTGTGATTCTCCTGTTGCCAGTGAAATTAAGTTTCTGTTTTACCTATGGCAGAGTGCCTCCTGTCTCAGTCTTCCCTTTTAGGGCATGAGGTGCAGGCTTGGCCTTAGGCTCTGAGAGCTGCTGTCTAAAGCCGAGATCTTAAGTCAAGGACTTGGATGTTGTGGCATCAAGGTAGTTTCCTGTCTTGTAAGAAGCATCCCAGGAGACTCGGTTCCCAAGGGAGAGAAGAATCACAGGATCCACACTCTCTGGTCCTGTGTAAACCCCAATTGCTTGCATTGGGTTTTTGTTTATGATGGGCTTGTGGTTTTTTTTTTTTTTTTTCTGACCCACATTTGGATGCAGCTCTTCTGCCCATGGCGGCAGTTCTGAACACTGGCTCTCTTGTGTCCTCCCCATCCAAGCCAGTCTCCAGGGCCCTTATGGCTGAAGAAGTCCTTAGGGTGAGCTCATTTTAGGGCTGTCTTTTTTGTTTCCATTAATGGCTGCCTTTGCAATCTGATGTTCCTCTTGAATCCTCTCTCATGACCTAACTTCTTTAAATTATAATTTTATTTCAGCTTATCAAGGTGGCCTTGGAGAAAAGCCTAGCAGCTGTGGAGACCCAGAATGTATGTTTTCCCCCTCCTTCCTCAGCAGGAGGGAATAATAACAGAGGTCTTTAGGAGGAAATGCTCCACCTGAGGGCCGAGATCCACCAACACTTAGAGGAGAAGAGAGCTGAGGGGGAACTGAAAGGGCTAAAGGCTCAAATTGAGGAAGCAGGATTCTCCTCTGTAGCCCACATCAGGTAGGACACTGCCCAGAGGAGGAGAGCCTGCCCATCAGGATGCCACCATAGACAAGTGAGTTCACCTTGCTGCAACAAAGGCATTTGTGCTGCTCTAGGGCTTCCTGGTCCACATCCCAAGCTCCATGCATTAATACTTCAAATTCTTAAGAGAAAACTCAATAATATTGGATAATGGTGATCATTCAAATTATTTAAATCTGACCTTAATTCCATGTAATAATGCCCATTATTAGCTGTAGAGTCACAAGTGAGAATCTGCCAGTGTATGACTGGAACACTTTGAAGAATGTCCTACTACCCATGACTACCCTACATGACTACCCATGACTACCCTACTGCTGCATGTAGAACCAGAAGAGTCCCTGAGGGAAGATGATGTATACAGGGGCCCCATTGCTTCCACTCAGCTCTCTCTTAGCAGCGTGAATCCCTAAATCATGGAATAGCACTTTTTTTTTCCTAAAGATTTTTTTTTAATTTTTATTTATTTTTTTATATTAATTTTTTATTTTTTATAAACATATATTTTTATCCCCAGGGGTACAGGTCTATGAATCACCAGGTTTACACACTTCACAGCACTCACCAAAGCACATACCCTCCCCAATGTCCATAATCCCACCCCCTTCTCCCAAACCCCCTCCCCCCAGCAACCCTCAGTTTGTTTTGTAGGATTAAGAGTCACTTATGGTTTGTCTCCCTCCCAATCCCATCTTGTTTCATTGATTCTTCTCGTACCCACTTAAGCCCCCATGTTGCATCCCCACTTCCTCATATCAGGGAGATCATATGATAGTTGCCTTTCTCTGCTTGACTTATTTCGCTAAGCATGATACGCTCTAGTTCCATCCATGTTGTCGCAAATGGCAAGATTTCATTTCTTTTGATGGCTGCATAGTATTCCATTGTGTATATATACCACATCTTCTTGATCCATTCATCTGTTGATGGACATCTAGGTTCTTTCCATAGTTTGGCTATTGTGGACATTGCTGCTATAAACATTCGGGTGCACGTGCCCCTTTGGATCACTATGTTTGTATCTTTAGGGTAAATACCCAATAGTGCAATTGCTGGGTCAAAGGGCAGTTCTATTTTCAACATTTTGAGGAACCTCCATGCTGTTTTCCAGAGTGGCTGCACCAGCTTGCATTCCCACCAACAGTGTAGGAGGGTTCCCCTTTCTCCACATCCTCGCCAGCATTGTCATTTCCTGACTTGTTGATTTTAGCCATTCTGACTGGTGTGAGGTGATATCTCATTGTGGTTTTGATTTGTATTTCCCTGATGCCGAGTGATATGGACCACTTTTTCATGTGTCTATTGGCCATCTGGATTTCTTCTTTGCAGAAATGTCTGTTCATGTCCTCTGCCCATTTCTTGATTGGATTATTTGTTCTTTGGGTGTTGAGTTTGCTATGTTCTTTATAGATTCTGGACACTAGTCCTTTATCTGATATGTCGTTTGCAAATATCTTCTCCTATTCTGTCAGTTGTCTTTTGATTTTGTTAACTGTTTCCTTTGCTGTGCAAAAGCTTTTGATCTTGATGAAATCCCAATAGTTCATTTTGGCCCTTGCTTCCCTTGCCTTTGGCGATGATCCTAGGAAGATGTTGCTGCGGCTGAGGTCGAAGAGGTTGCTGCCTGTGTTCTCCTCAAAGATTTTGATGGATTCCTTTCGCACATTGAGGTCCTTCATCCATTTTGAGTCTATTTTTGTGTGTGGTGTAAGGAAATGGTCCAATTTCATTTTTCTGCATGTGGCTGTCCAATTTTCCCAGCACCATTTATTGAAGAGGCTGTCTTTTTTCCATTGGACATTCTTTCCTGCTTTGTCGAAGATTAGTTGACTGTAGAGTTGAGGGTCTATTTCTGGGCTTTCTATTCTGTTCCATTGATCTATGTGTCTGTTTTTGTGCCCGTACCATGCTGTCTTGATGATGACAGCTTTGTAATAGAGCTTGAAGTCCGGAATTGTGATGCCACCAACGTTGGCTTTCTTTTTCAATATTCCTTTGGCTATTCGAGGTCTTTTCTGGTTCCATATAAATTTTAGAATTATTTGTTCCATTTCTTTGAAAAAGATGGATGGTACTTTGATAGGAATTGCATTAAATGTGTAGATTGCTTTAGGTAGCATAGACATTTTCACAATATTTATTCTTCCCATCCAGGAGCATGGAACATTTTTCCATTTCTTTGTGTCTTCCTCAATTTCTTTCATGAGTACTTTATAGTTTTCTGAGTATAGATTCTGTGTCTCTTTGGTTAGGTTTATTCCTAGGTATCTTATGGTTTTGGATGCAATTGTAAATGGGATTGACTCCTTAATTTCTCTTTCTTCTGTCTTGCTGTTGGTGTAGTGAAATGCAACTGATTTCTGTGCATTGATTTTATATCCTGACACTTTACTGAATTCCTGTATAAGTTCTAGCAGTTTTGGAGTGGAGTCTTTTGGGTTTTCCACATATAGTATCATACCATCTGCGAAGAGTGATAATTTGACTTCTTCTTTGCCGATTTGGATGCCTTTAATTTCCTTTTGTTGTCTGATTGCTGAGGTTAGGACTTCTAGTACTATGTTGAATAGCAGTGGTGATAATGGACATCCCTGCTGTGTTCCTGACCTTAGCGGAAAAGCTTTCAGTTTTTCTCCATTGAGAATGATATTTGCGGTGGGTTTTTCATAGATGGCTTTGATGATATTGAGGTATGTGCCCTCTATCCCTACACTTTGAAGAGTTTTGATCAGGAAGGGATGCTGTACTTTGTCAAATGCTTTTTCAGCATCTATTGAGAGTATCATATGGTTCTTGTTTTTTCTGTTATTGATGTGTGGTATCACATTGACTGATTTGCGGATGTTGAACCAACCTTGCAGCCCTGGAATAAATCCCACTTGGTCGTGGTGAATAATCCTTCCAATGTACTGTTGAATCCTATTGGCTAGTATTTTGTTGAGAATTTTCGCATCTGTGTTCATCAAGGATATTGGTCTATAGCTCTCTTTTTTGGTGGGATCCTTGTCTGGTTTTGGAATCAAGGTGATGCTGGCCTCAAAAAATGAGTTTGGAAGTTTTCCTTCCATTTCTATTTTTTGGAACAGTTTCAGGAGAATAGTAATTAGTTCTTCTTTAAATGTTTGGTAGAATTCCACCGGGAAGCCATCTGGCCCTGGGCTTTTGTTTGTTTGGAGATTTTTAATGACTGTTTCATTCTCCTTACTGGTTATGGGTCTATTCAGGCTTTCTATTTCTTCCTGGCTCAGTTGTGGTAGTTTATATGTTTCTAGGAATGCATCCATTTTTCCAGATTGTCAAATTTATTGGCGTAGAGTTCTTCATAATATGTTCTTATAATAGTTTGTATTTCTTTGGTGTTAGTTGTGATCTCTCCTCTTTCATTCATTTTTTTATTTATTTGGGTCCTTTCTCTTTTCTTTTTGATAATTCGGGTCAGGGGTTTATCAATTTTATTAATTCCTTCAAAGAACCAGCTCCTAGTTTCATTGATTTGTTCTATTGTTTTTTTGGTTTCTATTTCATTGATATCTGCTCTGATCTTTATGATTTCTCTTCTCCTACTGGGCTTAGGGTTTCTTTCTTGTTCTTTCTCCAGCTCCTTTAGGTGTAGGGTTAGGTTGTGTACCTGAGACCTTTCTTGTTTCTTGAGAAAGGCCTGTACCGCTATATATTTTCCTCTCAGGACTGCCTTTGTTGTGTCCCACAGATTTTGAACTGTTGTATTTTCATTATCATTTGTTACCATGATTTTTTTCAATTCTTCTTTAATTTCCTGGTTGACCCATTCATTCTTTAGAAGGATGCTGTTTAGTCTCCATGTATTTGGGTTCATTTCAAACTTCCTTTTGTGGTTGAGTTCTAGCTTTAGAGCATTGTGGTCTGAAAATATGCAGGGAATGATCCCAATCTTTTGATACCCGTTGAGTCCTGATTTAGGACCGAGGATATGATCTATTCTGGAGAATGTTCCATGTGCACTAGAGAAGAATGTGTATTCTGTTGCTTTGGGATGAAATGTTCTGAATATATCTGTGATGTCCATCTGCTCCAGTGTGTCGTTTAAGGCCTTTATTTCCTTACTGATCTTTTGCTTGGATGATCTGTCCATTTCAGTGAGGGGAGTGTTAAAGCTCCCTACTATTATTGTATTATTGTTGATGTGTTTCTTTGATTTTGTTATTAATTGGTTTATATAGTCGGCTGCTCCCACGTTGGGGGCATAGATATTTAAAATTGTTAAATCTTCTTGTTGGACAGACCCTTTGAATATGATATAGTGTCCTTCCTCATCTCTTATTATAGTCTTTGTCTTAAAATCTAATTGATCTGATATAAGGATGGCTACTCCTGCTTTCTTCTGATGTCCATTAGCATGGTAAATTCTTTTCCACCCCCTCACTTTAAATCTGGAGGTGTCTTCGGGTTTAAAATGAGTTTCTTGGAGGCAACATATAGATGGGTTTTGTTTTTTTATCCATTCTGATACCCTGTGTCTTTTGACAGGGGCATTTAGCCCATTAACATTCAGGGTAAATATTGAGAGATATGAATTTAGTGCCATTGTATTGCCTATAAGGTGACTGTTACTGTATATGGTCTCTGTTCCTTTCTGATCTACCACTTGTAGGCTCTCTCTTTGCTTAGAGGACCCCTTTCAATATTGCCTGTAGAGCTGGTTTGGTATTTGCAAAATCTTTCAGTTTTTGTTTGTCCTGGAAGCTTTTAATCTCTCCTTCTATTTTCAATGATAGCCTAGCTGGATATAGTATTCTTGGCTGCATGTTTTTCTCGTTTAGTGCTCTGAAAATATCATGCCAGCTCTTTCTGGCCTGCCAGGTCTCTGTGGATAAGTCAGCTGCCAATCTAATATTTTTACCATTGTATGTTACAGACTTCTTTTCCCGTGCTGCTTTCAGGATTTTTTCTTTGTCACTGAGACTTGTGAAGTTTACTATTAGGTGACAGGGTGTGGGCCTATTCTTATTGATTTTGAGGGGCGTTCTCTGAACCTCCTGAATTTTGATGCTTGTTCCCTTTGCCATATTAGGGAAATTCTCCCCAATAATTCTCTCCAGTATACCTTCTGCTCCCCTCTCTCTTTCTTTTCTTCTGGAATCCCAATTATCCTAATGTTGTTTCGTCTTATGGTGTCACTTATCTTTCGGATTCTCCCCTCGTGGTCCAATAGCTGTTTGTCCCTCTTTTGCTCAGCTTCTTTATTCTCTGTTATTTGGTCTTCTATATCACTAATTCTTTCTTCTGCCTCATTTCTCCTAGCAGTGAGAGCCTCCATTTTTGATTGCACCTCATTAATAGCTTTTTTTATTTCAACTTGGTTAGATTTTAGTTCTTTTATTTCTCCAGAATGGGCTTTTATATCTCTCGAGAGGGTTTCTCTAATACCTTCCATGCCTTTTTCGAGCCCGGCTAGAACCTTGAGAATTGTCATTCTGAACTCTAGATCTGACATATTACCAATGTCTGTATTGATTAGGTCCCTAGCCTTCGGTACTGCCTCTTGTTCTTTTTTTGTGTGTGTGTTGAATTTTTCCGTCTTGTCATTTTGTCCAGATAAGAGTATATGAAGGGGCAAGTAAAATACTAAACGGGTGGCAACAACCCCAGGAAAATGTGCTTTAACCAAATTAGAAGAGTTCCAAAATCGTGAGGGGGGAGAAAAGGGATAAAAAGAGGTTCAAAAAGGAAGAAAGAACAAAAAAAAAGAAAAGAAAAAAGAAAAAAAAAGAAAAGAATTTTAGAAAAAGAAAACAAATAAGAAAAATGTAAAAATGAAAATATATATATATTAGATAAACTACTAAAAAATCATTAAAAAAGAAAAAAGTAACAGTTAAAAAAAAAAATTACCCGAAGGTGAGAAAAAAAAAAAAACAAAAAATGAAAAAGAAAAAAATTAAATTAACTGCAAGACTAAAAAAAAATCACAGGAAAAAAGCCATGAGTTCTGTGCTTGGCTTTCTCCTCCTCTGGAATTCTGCTGCTCTCCTTGGTTTTGAAACCGCACTCCTTGGTAGGTGAACTTGGTCTTGGCTGGATTTCTTGTTGATCTTCTGGGGTGGGGCCTATTGTAGTGATTCTCAAGTGTCTTTGCCCCAGGCGGAATTGCACCGCCCTTACCCAGGGCAGGGGTGAGTAATCCACTCGGGTTTGCTTTCAGGAGCTTTTGTTCCCTGAGCGCTTTCCGTAGAGTTCCGGAGGACGGGAATACAAATGGCGGCCTCCTGGTCTCCGGCTGGAGGAGCCGAGAGCCCAGGACCGCACTCCTCAGTGCGCTCTCAGAGAACAGCACCCAGTTACTCCTTTCTGCCTGACCTCCGGCCGCGCTCCGAGCTCACCGAACCTGCGACCGGTTCAAGATAACCCCGAGCTGCGAGCTTACTGTCGGCTCTGTCTCTGTAGCCGGCTTTCCCGTTCCAATACCCGCAAGCTCTGCGACACTCAGACACCCCCGATCCTTCTGTGACCCTGTGGGACCTGAGGCCACGCTGACCCCGCGTGGGCTTCACCCCGGTTTAGCCTCTGGTGCGATGTCCCTCAGCGGAACAGACTTTTAAAAGTCCTGATTTTGTGCGCGGTTGCTCTGCCGCTTGCCGGGAGCCAGCCCCTCCCTCCGGGCTCTAGCTTCCCGTCGCTTTGGATTCACTTCTCCGCCGGTCCTACCTTTCAGAAAGTGGTTGTTTTTCTGTTTCCAGAATTGCTGTTCTTCTTCTCTTCGATCTGCCGATGGATTTTCAGGTGTTTGCAATCTTTAGATAAGCTATCTAGCTGATCTCCGGCTAGTTGAAGTAGTCTCAGCCTGCTACTTCTCAGCCATCTTGACTCCTCCCCCCTTTTCTTAAAGATTTTATTTATTTATTTGACAGATCACAAGTAGGCAGAGAGGCAGGCAGAGAGAGGAAGGGAAGCAGGCTCCCTGCTGAGCAGAGAACCCGATGCGGGGCTCGATCCCAGGACCCTGGGACCATGACCCGAGCTGAAAGCAGAGGCTTTAACCCACTGAGCCACCCAGGTGCCCCTGGAATAGCACTTTTAACAATATCTGCTGATTGTTAACTTTACAGAGTGGTATATAGCTGATTCATTGGTTAGATTGACCAACGTGTGTTTTTTTAATATTTTCTTTATTTATTTGAGAGAGAGACAGAGATAGAGCACAGGTTGGGAGGAGAGGGAGAAGCGGATTCCCTGCTGAGCAGGGAGCCTGACCCGGGGCTTGATCCCAGCATCCTGGTATAATGACCTTAGCCTACGGCAGACACCCAGGTGACTGAGCCACCCAGGTGCCCCTGGCCACTCTGTTTTTCATGGCATTTCTCAAAAGATGATTAGGGAACAGACTGATTATGTAGGAAGACCATTCATTTGTTCATCCCTGAGGGTCAAAATCATCCTGGGGCCTGTTGTTTAGAACACAGCAGTGCAATTGTACAATTTCTAATTCATGCCCTATAGTTTCCCTGCCTACTATGTGGCACTTAAACGTCCCCAAGTTATAGAATAATATTAGTGCTTGGCATCTAGCCTAATCCTTATTTCATAGTCAATGAAACTCCAGTCTAAAAAGTTCTAGCAGCTTGCTCAACATTGCATATTAAATTTTTAATATCTAAGCCTTCTGGATAACCAGAACAAATTTAGAATGCCTCTAAATTTTTAATATCTAAGCCTTTTCTTCTATGCTGTATATTTTTTACAACAGTCTTGGAAATATTCTTGTGATCATCCTTCATGCTGGTTCTTTTACACTGAATTGTGATATTCCTTCCTTTTTTAAAGATTTTTATTTATTTGATAGAAATAGAGAGCACAAGTAAATAGAGTAGCAGGCAGAGGGGGAGGAAGAAGCAGGCTCTTTGTTGAGCAGGGAGCCCAATGTAGGTCTTGATCCAAGGACCCTGGGATCATGACCTGACCTGAAGACAGACACTTAAAGGACTGATCCACCCAAGCACTTCTTTCTTTCTTTCTTTCTTTCTTTCTTTCTTTCTCTTTCTTTCTTTTCTTTTTTTTTTTTTTTCCTACGGAGAAAAAGAGAGTACATGTGAGAGCATATGCACAAGGAGGGGGAGGGCTGGAAGGAAAGGAGAGAGAGAATCTTGAACAGCCTCCATACCTGGTGCAGAGCCTTATGTGGGGCTCAGTCTCACAGCCCTGAGATCATGACCTGAGCTGAAATCAAGAGTCAGATACTTAACCAATTGAGTCACCCAGGTGCCCCCATGATATTTCTTTCTACTGAAGTGAAATTCTACTTAGGTGAAAGCTAAGTCATTGTTGTTTAAGTAATCTCTCTGCTCACCATGGGGCTTTAACTCACAACCTCAAGATCAAGAGTCACATGCTTTTCTGACTGAGCCAGCCAGTTCAGGATTCTAAGAAACTCAATCTAGGAGGACAGCCAACTGCTAATTCTTTAGATATGAATTACTAGTTTATTGTGCCTCTTCTAGTCAGCAGTTCTCAATACAGCATGCTTACAGATCACCTGCAGGACTTAAGTAAAATATAGATCCATAGGCCTTAGCTCTAAATTTGTGGAGGGGGGGTTGTTTTATTCTGTTTTGTTTTGTTTTCCAAGTACCTCATAGAATTCTGTTAGTACGTTTCAGGACTGCAGCTGGTATAGCAGAATAAAATGACTCCTCTGTTATAGACGCTGAACTGACTAGACCATATATATATGCAATTCCATTTAAGCATCCAGTAGCTCTACTAGGTATGAGTTATCCTAAGTTTATATAAAAGGATACTGAGGCTTAAAGAGGTTAAGCAAACTGCTGATTTAAATGAATTGCCTTGGGGGGAGGAGTCAAGATGCTGGAGAAGTAGCAGGCTGAGATGACATCAGGTAGCAGGTCAGCTAGATAGCTTATCTAATCATTGCAAACACCTACAAATCCAATGGGTAACCAAAGAGAAGAGCAAAAATTCTAGAAACAGAAAATCGATCACTTTCTGAAAGGTAGGACCTGAGGAGGTGAATCCAAAGTGACAGGAATATAGACTGCGGAGGGAGGAGCCAGCTCCCAGCAAGCGGTGGAGCAATGGAACACAAAATCAGAACTTTTAAATGTCTGCTCCACGGAGGGACATCACTCCAGAGGCTAAACCATGGGGAAGCCCACGTGGGGTCAGCATAACCCCAGGTCCTGTGGGGTCACAGAAGGACCGGGGGTGTCTGAGTGTCGCAGAGCTCGCAGGTATTAGAGTGGGGAAGCCAGCTACAGCGACAAAGCCGAGGAGTGAGCTCTCAGCTCGGGGTTACCTTGAACTGGTCACAGGCTGTGTGAACTTGGAGTGTGGCCGGAGGCCACAGAGACAGAAGTGACCGGGCGTTTTTCTCTAAGTGTGGCAATTGAGCGCTTTCCTCCAAGGCAAGGGAGACGGGGTGGTTGGGTGCTTTTCTCTGAGGACACACTGAGGAGCAGGACCCTGAGATCTTGGCTCCTCCAGGCCGGAGATTGGGAGGCCACCATCTTCATTCCCGTCCTCTGGAACTCTACAGAAAGCGCTCAGGGAACAAAAGCTCCTGAAAGCAAACACAAGTGGATTACTTAGCCCAGCCCCTGGTAAGGGTGGTGCAATTCCAGCTGGGGAAAATACACTTGAGAATCACTACAACAGGCCCCTCCCCAAGAAGATCAACAAGAAACCCAGCCAAGACCAACTTCACTCACCAAGGAGAACAGTGGAATTCCAGAGGAGGAGAAAGCAAATCTTATCTGGACAAAATGACAAGGCGAAAAAACTCACCACAAAAAAAAAAAAAAAAAAAAAAAAAAAAAAAAAAAAAAAACAAGATGTAGTACAGAAGGCTGAGGACATAATCAATACAGACATTGGTAATATGTCAGATCTAGAGTTTAAAATGATGATTCTCAAGGTTCCAGCCAGGCTCAAAAAAGGCATAGAAGATATTAGAGAAACCCTCTCCAGAGAGATAAAAGCCCTTTCTGGAGAAATAAAAGAACTAAAATCTAACCAAGTTGAAATCAAAAAAGCTATTAATGAGGTGCAATCAAAAATGGAAGCTCTTACTGCTAGGATAAATGAGGCAGAAGAAAGAATTAGTGACATAGAAGACCAAATGACAGAGAATAAAGAAGCTAAGCAAGAAAGACAAACAAATACTGGACCACAAGGAGAGAATTCGAGAGATAATGACACCATAAGATGACAAAACATTAGAATGATTGGGATTCCATAAAAAGAAAGAGAGGGGGGAGCAGAAGGTATATTGGAGAGAATTATTGTAGAGAATTTCCCTAATATGGCAAAGGGAACAAACATCAAAATCCAGGAGATGCTAAGAACGCCCCTCAAAATCAAAAAAATAGGTCCACACCTCATCACTTGGTAGTAAAATTTACAAGTCTTAGCGACAAAGAGAAAATCCTGAAAGCAGCCTGGGAAAAGAAGTCTGTAACATACACGGGTAAAAACATTAGATTGGCAGCAGACCTATCCATAGAGACCTGGCAGGCCAGAAAGAACTGGCATGATATATTCAGAGCACTAAGCAAGGAAAACATGCAGCCAAGAATACTATATCCAGCTAGGCTATCATTGAAAATAGAAGGAGAGATAAAAAGCTCCCAGGACAAAAAAAAAAAAAAAAAAAAAAAAAAAAACTGAAAGAATTTGTAAACACCAAACCAGCTCTACAGGAAATATTGAAAGGGGTCCTCTAAGCAAAGAGAGAGCCTACAAATGGTAGATCAGAAAGGAACAGAGACAATATACAGTAAGTCACCTTACAGGCAATACAATGGCACTAAATTCATATCTCTCAATAGTTGCCCTGAATGTTAATGGGCTAAATGCCCCTGTCAAACGACACAGGGTATCAGAATGGATAAAAAACAAAACCCATCAATATGCTTCCTACAAGAAACTCATTTTAGACCCAAAGACACCTCCAGATTTAAAGTGAGGGGGTGGAAAACAATATACCATGCTAATGGACATCAGAAGAAAGCTGGAGTGGCAATCCTTATATCAGATCAATTAGGTTTTAAGCCAAAGACTATAATAAGAGATGAGGAAAGACACTATATCATACTCAAAGGGTCTGTTCAACAAGAAGACCTAACAATTTTAAATATCTATGCCCCTAACATGGGAGAAGTCAACTATATAAACCAATTAATAACAAAAGTGAAGAAATACATCGACAATAATACAATAATAATAGTAGGGGACTTTAACACTCCCCTCACGGAAATGGGCAGATCATCTAAACAAAAGATCAACAAGAAAATAAAGGCCTTAAATGACACACTGGACCAGATGGACATCACAGATATATTCAGAACATTCAATCCCAAAGCAACAGAATATACATTTTTCTCTAGTGCACATGGAACATTCTCCAGAATAGACCGCATCCTGGGTCCTAAATCAGGACTCAACTGGTATCAGAAGATTGGGATCATTCCCTGCACAGTTTCAGACCACAATGCTCTGAAGCTAGAACTCAATCACAAGAGGAAATTTGGAAAGAACCCAAATACATGGAGACTAAACAGCATCCTTCTAAAAAAATGAATAGGTCAACCAGGAAATTAAAGAAGAATGGAAAAAATCATGGAAACGAATGATAATGAAAACACAGTGGTTGAAAATCTTTGGGAAACAACAAAGGCAGTCCTGAGAGGAAAATATATAGTGGCACAAGCCTTTTTCAAGAAACAAGAAAGGTCTCAAATACACAACCTAACCCTACACCTAAAGGAGATGGAGAAACAACAAAGAAAGCCTAAACCCAACAGGAGAAGAGAAATCATAAAGATCAGAGCAGAAATCAATAAAATAGAAACTAAAAAAACAATAAAACAAATCAACGAAACTAAAAGCTGGTTTTTTGAAAGAATTAATAAGATTGATAAACCCGTGGCCAGACTTATCAAAAAGAAAAGAGAAAGGACCCAAATAAATAAAATCATGAATGAAAGAGGAGAGATCACAACTAACACCAAAGAAATACAAACTATTATAAGAACATACTATGAACAAATCTATACCAACAAATTCGACAATCAGGAAGAAATGGATACATTTCTAGAGACATATAAACTACCACAACTGAAACAGGAAGAAACAGAAAATCTGAACAGACCCATAACCAGTAAGGAGATTAAAACAGTCATCAAAAATCTCCAAACAAACAAAAGTCCAGGGCCAGATGGCTTCTCGGGGGAATTCTACCAAACATTTAAAGAAGAATTAACTCCAATTCTCCTGAAACTGTTCCAAAAAATAGAAATGGAAAACTTCCAAACTCATTTTATGAAGCCAGCATCACCTTGATCCCAAAACCAGACAAGGATCCCATCAAAAAAGAGAATTACAGACCAATATCCTTGATGAACACAGATGCAAAAATTCTCAGCAAAATACTGGACAATAGGACCCAACAGTACATTGAAAGGATTATTCACCACGACCAAGTGGGATTTATTCCAGGGCTGCAAGGTTGGTTCAACATCCACAAATCAATCAATGTGATACAATACTTTAATAAGAGAAAGAATATGAACCATATGATACTCTCAATAGACGCTGAAAAAACATTTGACAAAGTACAGCATCCCTTCCTGATCAAAACTCTTCAAAGTGTAGGAATAGAGGGCACATACCTCAATATTATCACCCACTGCAAATATCATTCTCAATGGAGAAAAACTGAAAGCTTTTCCGCTAAGGTCAGGAACACGGCAAGAATGTCTGTTATCACCACTGCAGTTCAACATAGTACTAGAAGTCCTAACCTCAGCAATCAGACAACAAAAAGAAATTAAAGACATCCAAATCGGCAAAGAAGAAGTCAAACTATCACTCTTTGCAGATGATATGATACTATATGTGGAAAACTAAAAAGACTCCACTCCAAAACTGCTAGAACTTGTACAAGAATTCAGTAAAGTGTCAGGATAAAAAAATCAATGCACAGAAATAAGTTGCATTCCTTTACACTAACAACAAGACAGAAGAAAGAGAAATTAAGGAGTCAGTCCCATTTACAATTGCACCCAAAACCATAAGATACCTAGGAATAAACCCAACCAAAGAGGCACAGAATCTATACTCAAAAAACTGTAAAGTATTAGTGAAAGAAATTGAGGAAGACACAAAGAAATAGAAAAATATTCCATGCTCATCGATTGGAAGAACAAATATTGTGAAAATGTCTATGCTACCTAAAGCAATCTACACATTTAATGCAATTCCTATCAAAGTACCATCCATCTTCTTCAAAGAAATGGAACAAATAATGCTAAAATTTATATGGAACCAGAAAAGACCTCGAATAGCCAAAGGAATATTGAAAAAGAAAGCCAAAGTTGGTGGCATCACAATTCCGGACTTCAAGCTCTATTACAAAGCTGTCATCATCAAGACAGCATAGTACTGGCACAAAAACAGACACATAGATCAATGGAACAGAATAGAGAGCCCAGAAATAGACCCTCAACTCTATGGTCAACTAATCCTTGTCAAAGCAGGAAGGAATGTCCAATGGAAAAAAGACAGCCTCTTCAACAAATGGTGCTGGGAAAATTGGACAGCCACATGCAGAAAAATGAAATTGGACTATTTCCTTACACCACACATGAAAATAGACTCAAAATGGATGAAGGACCTCAATGTGCAAAAGGAATCCATCAAAATCCTTGAGGAGAACACAGGCAGCAACCTCTTTGACTTCAACCACAGCAACTTCTTCCTAGGAACATCACCAAAGACAACAGAAGCAAGGGCAAAAATGAACTATTGGGATTTTATCAAGATCAAAAGCTTTTGTACAGCAAAGGAAGCAGTTAACAAAACCAAAAGACAACTAACAGAATGGGAGAAGGTATTTGCAAATGACATCAGATAAAGGACTAGTGTCCAAAATCTATAAAGAGCTTAGCAAACACAAAACACCCAAAGAACAAATAATCCAATCAAGAAATGGGCAGAGGACATGAACAGACATTTCCAAAGAAGACATCCAGATGGCCAAAGGACACATGAAAAAATGCTCCACAACACTAGACATCAGGAAAATACAAATCAAAGATGGTGAGATACCACTTCACACCAGTCAAAATGGCTAAAATTAACAACTCAAGAAATGACAGATGCTGGCGAGGATGCGGAGAGAGGGGAGCCCTCCTACACTGTTGGTGAGAATGCAAGCTGGTGCAACCACTCTGGAAAACAGTGTGGAGGTTCCTCAAAAAACTGAAAATAGAGCGACCCTATGACCAGCGATTGCACTACTGGGTATATATCCTAAAGATACAAACATGGTGCTCTGAAGGGGCACATACACCCAAACATTTATAGCAGCAATGTCCACAATAGCCAAACTATGGAAAGAGCCTAGACATCCATCAACAGATGAGTGGATAAAGATGAAGTGGTATATATACACAATGGAATACTATGCAGCCATCAAAAGAAATGAAATCTTGCCATTTGCGATGACGTGGATGGAACTAGAGGGTATTATGCTTAGCAAAATATGTCAATCGGAGAAAGACAACTATCATATGATCTTCCCGATATGAGGAAATGGAGATGCAATGTTGGGGCGTTGGGGTATAGGAAAAGAAAAAATGAAAGAAGGTGGGATTGGGAGGGAGACAAACCATAAAAGACTCAATCTCACAAAACAGACTGAGGGTTGCTGGGAGGAGGGGTGACGGCAGAGGGTGGTGGGGATATGGACATTGGGGAGAGTATGTGCTATGATGAGTGCTATAAAATGTGTAAACCTGGCGATTCACAGACCTGTACCCCTGGGGATAAAAATACATTACATGTTTATTTTTTTTTCTTTTTTTTTAATATAATTTTTTATTTTTTATAAACATATATTTTTATCCCCAGGGGTACAGGTCTGTGAATCACCAGGTTTACATACTTCACAGCACTCACCAAAGCACATACCCTCCCCAATGTCCATAATCCCACCCCCTTCTCCCAAACCCCCTCCCCCCAGCAACCCTCCGTTTGTTTTGTGAGATTAAGAGTCACTTATGGATTGTCTCCCTCCCAAACCCATCTTCTTTCATTTATTCCTCTCGTACCCACTTAAGCCCCCATGTTGCATCACCACTTCCTCATATCAGGGAGATCATATGATAGTTGCCTTTCTCTGCTTGACTTATTTCGCTAAGCACGATACGCTCTAGTTCCATCCATGTTGTCGCAAATGGCAAGATTTCATTTCTTTTGATGGCTGCATAGTATTCCATTGTGTATATATACCACATCTTCTTGATCCATTCATCTGTTGATGGACATCTAGGTTCTTTCCATAGTTTGGCTATTGTGGACATTGCTGCTATAAACATTCGGGTGCACGTGCCCCTTTGGATCACTACGTTTGTATCTTTAGGGTAAATACCCAATAGTGCAATTGCTGGGTCATAGGGCAGTTCTATTTTCAACATTTTGAGGAACCTCCATGCTGTTTTCCAGAGTGGCTGCACCAGCTTGCATTCCCACCAACAGTGTAGGAGGGTTCCCCTTTCTCCACATCCTCGCCAGCATCTGTCATTTCCTGACTTATTTATTTTTAAAAATTAATTAATTTATAAAAAAATGAATTGCCTTGTTAAAGCAATGTTGTTGTTGTTTAACACTTCCATCCAACCCTGGTGAAGGGTTCGGTGTGAAGAAAGGATGGAGTCTAGAATGTCGTGGTGAAAATTAGTTGTTTATCCATTTTATGTCTTCTACAAGTATGCATGTTTTATGTGTCAGGCACTGCGGAGGCTCTGGGGATACAGGATGAACAGGATAGGAAGAATCCCTGACCTCATGAAGATGATTTATCGAAAGAGCCAAACATAAAGCAAATAATAACAGAAGTACTTTTGATTGTAGTTCTGATTGGTATTATTTATTTCTTGTTTTCCTAGGTCCCAATTTCTTATCCAGTGGTTGAAAACTGACCAATGATAATTAATAGAATTGTAGGACCCATAATAAATTTGTCCCAGGAAAGGTCTTTCTTATTCTTTTTTTTTTTTTTCTTAACACTGTAAATACCCTTGTTTATTCCAGAGATGAGTGAAAATTAGAACATGAGGCTGAGGGGATGCCTGGGTAGCTCAGTTGGCTGAGCATTTGCTTTTGATTTGGGCCATGATCTCCTGTTCTGGGATCAAGTCCCGAATCTGTCTCCCTGCTCAGTAGGGAGCCTGCTTCTCCCTCTTCCTCTCCCCCTGCCTCTGCCACTACTTACTACTTATGCTCTCATTCTCTCTCTATCTCAAATAAATAAAATCATTTAAAAAAAAAAAAGAAATGAACATGAGGCTAGCTGACCAGGATAAAGACAACTAGATCATGTGTGTTGTGTCCAAGGTTTTTAGGGACTGTGTTGCCAGCAAGTAGCTGTGGTAATGCAGGAGTCTCTCCTCCTGAATCTATCCAATAAGGGAGCCCATGTCCATCTCTGAGGTGGCTTCCTGCTTTGGGGTGTCTCTGAGTCTCTGCTGAGCTTGATGGGGGCTATGGAAACTGAGGCCGAGAGAAGAGCCACCCCCTCATGGTGTGTGTGTGTGTGTGTGTGTGTGTGTGTGTGTGTGTGTGTTTCCTGCAGGAACACCATGCTGAGCCTTTGACTTGAGAATGAAGAGCTGAAAGAGCAGATGGGAGAAACAATGTCTAATGGATGGGAGATAGAGGAAGACAAGGAAAAGGGTGAGGTGGAAGTGGAAACTGTGGTAGCCAGAGGGGGTCTGAATGAGAATAGCCTTCAGGCTGAATTCAGAAAGCTTTAGGGAAAACTGAAGAATGCCCACAACATCATCAGCCTCCTCAAAGAACAGCTCGGGCTGAGCAGCAAGGACAGGAATAGTAAGCTTAGCCCAGAGCTCCTTGCACACCTGGTCCGGGAGATTGACAGAATGAACACAGAGCTGGTCTGTTCTCCTGAGAAGCCCCAATGCCAGGAAGAGGAGTGCATGACCATAAAGCCCTGCCCTAGACCCCAGAGTCTTGACATTGGGGCTGCCTCGCCGTGGATGGCCACAAAGTAAGTGTGGGTTTAGATGGAAATAGAGACCTGAGTAGAAGGCCTGGAGGTAACAGTTTTTACCTAAAACAGTTCTTCTCCATGGGTCAGAAGGGACTGAGGGAAGGGCACCTTTGCCCCCCAAGCAGTGGTAATATTCCTCACACATTCATCTTTTGGAAAAGCTTTTACAACATTGTCTCACAAACATTACTTGGGCAATTAATTTTTCATAAATAGTGTTTCATTTTCCAGATGGCACACTAGGCATTGGGCAGCAGGCAGAAAGACCCAGTCTCTGCCCGTAAGTCTGCAGTGTGGTGGGGAAAGATGGCATAAAACAGGTTATTTCAACAGGATGCCATATAGGGATGCTTGGGACTTAAGGAAGCCCCAACAAGTGGTGTGTAATGACACCTCTCCATATCACTGCCATTTTCATCACAGCCCATCCTAGGTGTCTGTTCATGGGCCACAGGATTGGGCTGTTGGGATCCTCCTAAGGGGAGGGGTTTTGCTGACTATTGAGTAAATGGAGACTAGAGAGGATTCGGGCTGGGGGGAGTGGAGGACAAGGCTGGGACAGGGGCATGAGGATAGATGAGGAGAGGTTTCTACCCCTCCTCTCTTTAACCGCTGAACCAACCTTAACTGAGAGCCCCTCAGTAGACTCCAGTGGCACTGTACTTTGTGTTGAAAATACAGAGATGAATAAAACATTACCTTAGCTCTGCAGGAGCTTGGAGCTGAAAAGCAAGCCACTACCAAAGGGCTTGAGGAATGCTGGAACAAACCCATGAATATAGTCCATGGGGGGTCAGAAAGGGAAGGGGATCGGGACTGCCTGGGACTGTTACTGCCTGGTCTCTCTGCTGGCTCTTTTCACAGCTGGATAACTGGCCCCAGGCACAAGACCCTGGAACCCCATCAGAATTTAGCCTTCCTGGATCCACCAAGCACCTGCACCCCCAGCTGGGCCAGTGCAGACAGACAACGCTACCAGGACATCCAGGAGCAGCTGCTGATGTCAGAAGCCACAGTCTTTTCCCAAGACAACCAGATGGAGAAATACAGAGTCATGCTTAGTAAGTCTTAGGTTCACCATCACTAAGACAGCTGCCTATGTGCTTTGTAGACTTCCCTTTTCTTCCACAGCCTCAAAACAAATTTAATCCCAACCACCAGTGTCCTAGAATTGTAGAAATGGTTATTTAACTTCAGTTTTCCAACTGGTAGAGAAGAATAAAAAACAAAGGAAGCTTGCAGTGAGCATATAGGGAAGAAATGGGCTAACATCTAGGTTTGCTGATTTCTGCTATAGTCAGCAAACTGCTTTACATCTCTCAACTTATACTGACAGTTTCTCTCCTCTTGGCACCAAATCACAATCTTCAAAAATATACCATCACCATTGGTTTAGAATCCATGCTTTCTACTAGAACTTCCTACAGTGATTGAAATGCTTATGGAGCACATGAGATGTCTCAAATTCAACTTCAGAATTTTGCTTACTTTTAATTAATTTAATATGAAGTTGTCACGTGTGGCTAGTAGCTATGTTTTTTAAATTTTTATTTATTTTTATTTTTAAAACATGTTTTATTTTGGGGGGGATTTCAAAAGTTAATTTTTAATCTGTTTAAAAGATTTTTTAATTATTTATTTCTAGCATAACAGTATTCATTATTTTTTCACCACACCCAGTGCTCCATGCAATCCGTGCCCTCTATAATACCCACCACCTGGTACCCCAACCTCCCACCCCCCGCCAATTCAAACCCCTCAGTTTGTTTTTCAGAGTCCATAGTCTCTCATGATTCACCTCCTCTTCCAATTTCCCCCAACTCCCTTCTCCTCTCTAACTCCCCATGTCCTCCATGCTATTTGTTATGCTCCACAAATAAGTGAAACCATATAATAACTGACTCTCTCTGCTTGACTTATTTCACTCAGCATCATCTCTTCCAGTCCCGTCCATGTTGCTACAAAAGTTGGGTATTCGTCCTTTCTGATGGAGGCATAATACTCCATAGTTTATATGGACCACATCTTCCTTATCCATTTGTCCATTGAAGGGCATCATGGTTCTTTCCATAGTTTGGCGACCGTGGCCATTGCTACTATAAACATAGGGGTACAGATGGCCCTTCTTTTCACTACACCTGTATCTTTGGGGTAAATACCCAGTAGTGCAATTGCAGGGTCATAGGGAAGTTCTATTTTTAATTTCTTGAGGAATCTCCACACTGTTCTCCAAAGAGGCTGCACCAACTTGCATTCCCACCAACAGTGGAAGAGGGTTCCCCTTTCTCCACATCCCCTCCAACACATGTTGTTTCCTGTCTTGTTAATTGTGGCCATTCTAACTGGTGTAAGGTGGTATCTCAATGTGGTTTTAATTTGAATCTCCCTGATGGCTAGTGATGATGAACATTTTTTCATGTGTCTGATAGCCATTTGTATGTCTTGATTGGAGAAGTGTCTGTCCATATCTTCTGCCCATTTTTTGATATCATTGCCTGTTTTGTGAGTTTTGAGTTTGAGGAGTTCATTATAGATCCTGGATATCAACCTTTTGTCTGTACTGTCATTTGCATATATCTTCTCCCATTCCATGGGTTGCCTCTTTGTTTTTTTGACTGTTTCCTTGGCTGTGCAGAAGCTTTTGATTTTGATGAAGTCCCAAAAGTTTATTTTCACTTTTGTTTCCTTTGCCTTTGGAGACATATCTTGAAAGAAGTTGCTGTGGTTGATATCGAAAGGTTACTGCCTATGTTCTCCTCTAGGATTCTGATGGATTCCTATCTCACATTGAGGTCTTTTATCCATTTTGAGTTTATCTTTGTGTACGGTATAAGAGAATGGTCGAGTTTCATTCTTCTACATATAGCTGTCCAGTTTTCCCAGCACCATTTATTGAAGAGACTTTTTTTCCACTGTATATTTTTTCCTGTTTTGTCAAAGATTAATTGACCATAAAGTTGAGGGTCCATATCTGGGCTCTCTACTCTGTTCCACTGGTCTATGTGTCTGTTTTTATGCCAGGACCATGCTGTCTTGGTGATCACAGCTTTGTAATAAAGCTTGAAATCAGGGAACATGATGCCCCCAATTTTATTTTTGTTTTTCAACATTTCCTTAGTGATTCAGGGTCTCTTCTGATTCCATACAAATTTTAGGAATATTTGCTCCAGCTCTTTGAAGAATGCTGGTGGAATTTTGATTGGAATGGCATTAAAAGTACAGATTGCTCTAGGCATTATAGACATTTTAACAATGTTTATTTTTCCGATCCAAGAGCATGGAATGGTCTTCCATCTTTTTGTGTCTTCAATTTCTTTCATGAGTGTTCTGTAGTTCCTCGAATACATATCCTTTACCTCTTTGGTTAGGTTTATTCCCAGGTATCTTCTGGTTCTTGGTGCTATAGCAAATGGAATCGATTCTCTAATTTCCCTTTCTGTATTTTCATTGTTATTGTATAAGAAAGCCACTGATTTCTGTACATTGACTTTGTATCCTGCCACATTACTGAATTGCTGTATGAGTTCTAGTAGTTTGGGGGTGGAGTCTTTAGGGTTGTCCATATAAAGTAGCATGTCATCTGTGAAGAGAGAGACTTTGACTTCTTCCTTGCCAATTTGAATACCTCTTATTTCTCTTTGTTGTCTGATTGCTGTTGCTAGGACTTCTAATACTATATTGAACAAGAGTAGTGAGAGTGGGCATCCTTGTTGTGTTCCTGATCTCAACAGGAAGGCTGTGAGCCCCATTGAGGATCATATTTACTGTGGGCTAGTAGCTATGTTATAGAGCTGTACGGATCTTAATGTTTTAGGACTCTAAATTAATTCAACCCCATTCACATATTTAATGAGCTTCTGTGGATAAAGCACTTGCTAGTTTCTCAGGGCTTCTAGGGATGATAATATATATAATACCCAACATAAAGATATCTGGTCCACACAAAGCCTCAGTTGTTGTAGGTGACATCACCAGTGGCACACAGGCTCATCCTGGTGGAAGGAAGTCCTGCTTGGAGTGCGTTGTTTCTTCTCCCACTTGGGTCCAAAGAAGGTTCCATTCTACTTTGGCTGTAAACTCCCTGCCCCTTGAGAGCTAGGGCATGTGCCACTGAGATTGAGAGGGTACATGGGAGAGGGTACTCTGAGAGCCCCTGTGACACCCTGTGTCTCTTCCTAAGGAGGCAAATCCTTGGTAAAGCAGGACAGCAAGCAGGTGCAGGTAGACCTCCAGGATCTGGGCTATGAGACCTGTGGCCGAAGTGAAAATGAAGCTGAGCGGGAAGAGAGTACCAGTCCCGGTAGGAACACAAGGGCAGGGCTCACCTGGTCTTCCTGGAGTTGGCCTTCCCATCTGGGAGCTACTGGCCAGTCCCACACCTAATGAGGAATAGGGCTGAGGGGTATGGTCGATGGAAGGGGACCCAGGACCAGTGAGGCACAGGAAGTTTGGCAGACAACTCTGGTCCAACACGAGGCTGAGTGTGAGTGGGAATGTCTCTAATTACTTTCCAGCATACTGATATTGATTAAAAGAAGAAAAGTTCTGTCCAACTGATGATCATCTAAGGCTTACTTTTTACTGAAGAGACCAGATGAGCTTGGAGACAAGTAAACCCTAAGCTAAAAAATCTGTTTTTCCATCCTAGAAGGACATTGACTGTAGAGACACCCATCAAACTGAAATTGAGAAAAGGAAAAACACTCAGGGCAGTGGAAGGTGACTGTACCTGGTTCCTGACCTGCAGGCTTTTGAGTGGGTGGAAATACCATGTCTGAATGCTAGTAAAGCATGGAGCTGAATAAAGTACTGCCTCAACTTTTGCTCTAGTGATTCCTATCCCCGGCACCAGAGCTGTCTCCAAGCCTCAGCAGCACAGTGTATCTTTATTCAGAAAGATGTCTTTTTCTTCTCTCAGAGTGTGAGGATCACAATAGCCTCAGGGAAACAGCCCTGATGGAGTGGTGCCTCAGCAGCTAGCGCCCCAGGAAAGAAGCTCTTGAAGAGCCCTTAAGGGAAGCAGGAGGAGTTCCGTGCATATGGAAAGTCGGAAGATAGCTCTCTCCTGAAGAAGGACATTGAAGACCTGAAGGCCCAGCTGCGGAATGCCAACAAGATCATCTAGAACTTCAAGAGTGAGATCTGGTCAATCTCAGTTATAAGTGATTATTCATCTAGTCTGGAGACACTGCGAAAGCTGAAGGCCGTTGACACCCTCGAGGGATCTTCACCTCACAGTGTCACTGACAAGGATGAGGGATGGCTGTCTGATGGCACTAGGGCTTCCTATCCCCTAGGGATTCAGGCTAAAAAGGATCTGGAGAGTCTGATCCAGAGAGTGTCCCAGCTAGAGGCCCAGCTCCTGAAAACTGGAGTGGAAGGGAAGCTGGCAGAGGAATTGAGATCAACCTCCTGGCCTGGGTAAGGGGGGCACTCTTTGGACGTGATAAGATTAAAAATGTCTAAGTTTGTGTTGGAGGTTGGCTAGCCCAGGCAGTAGAAGAGATAGGGTGATCAGAATAGGGTGATCAGAAGAGTGCCTACTTTAATGCTAGGCCTAGATCCAATAGGGTGATCAGAAGAGTGCCTACTTTAATGCTAGGCCTAGATCCAAAGAAAGGTCAGTAGGCCCTGCTTGGGAGACACCAGGTCTCTGGGATTTCCTCTCAGGAATCTATTAGTAAAGTGACTGGATATGTCATGTAGTAGGAATACTGGAGTCAGATTGCCTGGGTCTGAAGCCTAACTCTGGCACTTTCTAGCTGTTCAACTTATTTAGACTTTCTGGGATCTTTCCTCACCTATCAAATGAGGAGACTAAGAGAACCTATCTCAACAGGTGGTTACTGGGTTTAAATGAATTAGTACAAGTGATCAAAATTGCCTAACATATATTAAGCTCTCAGTACAATTTACCATAACTGTTACTGTTGTTGATGCTTTGTGTTGGAAGACACTGGGTATCTGTCCTTGTTATCTGCACTGAGTATCAGAACATGCAAAAGCTTAGTGGCCTCAAACAATAATTCATGTGGATTTACAGGACTCAGCAGTGTAGCTGTTGCTTGGGGGGGTCTCTCCTGGGGCAGCCATCTGATGGCTTCACGTGTCTGGTGATATGATGCTCCTTGCCTTCTCTCTGTCCCCCTTTGGCTTCTTGTCTTCCATGGTCTTTCTTCTTGGGGTGGGCCTCTCAAGTGGTCTCAAGGTAATTCCACTTCTGTATGGCAGCTGGCTTCCAACAGAGCAGAAATAGAAGTTGCCAGGACAGTTCAGAGCTACTCCTTGACTTAGCACAGTGTTGCTTCCCTTATTACCTCAGTCACAGTGCTCACAGAGCTTTCCCAGATTTAAGGATGTGGAGAACAGCCTCTACTTGCCAATGAGAGAAGGAGCAAAGGCACATTGGCAAAACAACATGTGGAAAAGGAATGTAATGGCCCTCTTGGCAAAACAGTCTGCCATAATAGAGATGATCTTCCAAATAGAATAGAATAGAAATGAAAGGTCTTATCTAGACTTAGGATTAAGTGATTCCTTCCCCCCCCCCACAAGTTTATGTATTTATTTATTTTACATAATGTCTCAACCCAACGTGGGGCTTGAACTCCTGACCCCATCATCAAGAGTCGTGAGCTCTTCTTACTGAGCCAGACAGCCAGGTGTCCCAGGATTAAGTAATTCTAGTCACTGAACTTATTTTTATTTATTGTATCTATTGAATATCTACTCAATAAATACATTTAGTGTTTCTTGAGTATCAGCTGTGAATGTACACTCTACTAGTCCCTTGAAGAATGTAAAATTGGGCACCATATTTACCTCCATAGGACCTAGTATTTTCCTGGACATAGGGCTAACTTGCACAAAACATTGTAAAAATCACTAAATTTCTAAACTGACATCATGTATCAGAACAGGATTTACTCTTAAATACTTTGGCTTCTGTGCCAGAATTTTGCCTGGGGAGCTCCTTTGAAATGCTCTCATGGAAATCTCTACTGAAGGCCCGTAATTTCACATTCACTCATTTTCATTCTTACTTTTTCCTCTTCTCTTCTGTATTAGGAAATATGATTCCCTGATTCAGGATCAGGCCTGAGAGCTGTCATACCTATGCCAGAAGAGACAAGAAAGGAGAGGCATCTGTTACCTTCTCACATAGCAAGCAAAAGATACAGTAAAAAACTTTTGAGGACCTTTTTAGGAGCAGTGACATTGAATACTACCTGGGACAGAGCTTCTGCGAGCAACTTGCCCAGGGAAGTCAGTTGACAGAGAGGATTACCAGCAAATTCAGTACCAGTAAGTTGGCCACAGGGCTTTGGCACACACTCAGTCACTCCCATAGCCCCAGGCCCAGGTGGCCACCACACCACCACCACAGTTTCTAACCCAGGTCCTGCTTCCACTTCATTTCCTGGGGCCATTACAGGAGCAGAATTGGTCAGTGGGGAACACTGAGGAGAAACACAGGATTTGGAGGTCATGATTGCAATGGCAGAAACTGATGCACTCATGGCAAGTCACCTTTAGGGAAGCAGACTGTGTCCATCCAGAAAGGGAGAAAAGGGAGAAAAGATCAGAAAAGATCAGAGGATGTCATCATAGTGAAAAGAGCCTGACCTGAGAATTGCAAGACCCCAGTGGTAGCCTGGATGCTGCCATTAATTTGCTTTGAGCAATGGTTTAGCCTTTCAGTGTCTCTTTGTTTATCACATGGTGTCATTCGTGCATATAATTCCATTATAGTTAAAGCACCCTGCCCTTTGGACATGGCTTGGGCACTGAATGTTGTAGTGCAAGGGCTAGGAATACGGGGTTTTTTTTTAATTTATTTTTTATTTTCAGCATAACAGTATTCATTGTTTTTGCACCACACCCAGTGCTCCATGCAATCCATGCCCTCTATAGTACCCACCACCTGGTACCCCGACCTCCCACCCCCCGCCCCTTCAAACCCCTCAGATTGTTTTTCAGAGTCCATAGTCTCTCATAGTTCACCTCCCCTTTCAATTTCCCCCACCTCCCTTCTCCTCTCTAACTCCCCATGTCCTCCATGCTATTTGTTATGCTCCACAAATAAGTGAAACCATATGATAACTGACTCTCTCTGCTTGACTTATTTCACTCAGCATCATTTCTTCCAGTCCCGTCCATGTTGCTACAAAAGTTGGGTATTCGTCCTTTCTGATGGAGGCATAATACCCCATAGTGTATATGGACCACATCTTCCTTATCCATTCTTCCGCTGAAGGGCATCGTGGTTCTTTCCATAGTTTGGCGACCGTGGCCATTGCTGCTATAAACATTGGGGTACAGATGGCCCTTCTTTTCACGACATCTGTATCTTTGGGATAAATACCCAGGAGTGCAATTACAGGGAAGTTCTATTTTTAATTTCTTGAGGAATCTCCACACTGTTCTCCAAAGAGGCTGCACCAACTTGCATTCCCACCAGCAATGGAAGAGGGTTCCCCTTTCTCCACATCCCCTCCAACACATGTTTCCTGTCTTGCTAATTTTGGCCATTCTAACTGGTGTAAGGTGATATCTCAATGCAGTTTTAATTTGAATCTCCCTGATGGCTAGTGATGATGAACATTTTTTCATGTGTCTGATAGCCATTTGTATGTCCTCATTGGAGAAGTGTCTGTTCGTATCTTCTGCCCATTTTTGATATGATTGTCTGTTTTGTGTGTGTTGAGTTTGAGGACTTAATTATAGATCCTGGATATCAACCTTTTGTCTGTACTGTCATTTGCAAATATCTTCTCCCATTCCGTGGGTTGCCTCTTTGTTTTCTTGACTGTTTCCTTGGCTGTGCAAAAGCTTTTGATTTTGATGAAGTCCCAAAAGTTTATCTTCGCTTTTGTTTCCTTTGCCTTTGGAGACATATCTTGAAAGAAGTTGCTGTGGTTGATATCGAAGCGATTACCTCTAGGATTCTGATGTATTCCTGTCTCACATTGAGGTCTTTTATCCATTTTGAGTTTATCTTTGTGTACGGTGTAAGAGAATGGTCGAGTTTCGTTCTTCTACATATAGCTGCCCAGTTTTCCCAGCACCATTTATTGAAGAGACTGTCTTTTTTCCACTGTATATTTTTTCCTGTTTTGTCGAAGATTACTTGACCATAGAGTTGAGGGTCCATATCTGGGCTCTCTACTCTGTTCCACTGGTCTATGTGTCTGTTTGTATGGAATCAGAAGAGACCCTGAATCGCTAAGGAAATGTTGAAAAACAAAAATAAAATGGGGGGCATCACATTACCTGATTTCAAGCTTTACTACAAAGCTGTGATCACCAAGACAGCATGGTACTGGCATAAAAACAGAAACATAGACCAGGAATACGGGTTTTTGTTGTTGTTGTTGTTGTTTTAAGCTTTTTTTTTAAATAATTTTTTATTTTTATAAACATATATTTTTATCCCCAGTGGTACAGGTCTGTGAATTACCAGGTTTACACACTTCACAGCACTCACCAAAGCACATACCCTCCCCAATGTCCATAACCCCACCCCGCTTCTCCCAAAACCCCTCCCCCCCCAGCAACCCTCAGTTTGTTTTGTGAGATTAAGAGTCACTTATGGTTTGTCAACCTCCCAATCCCATCTTGTTTCATTGATTCTTCTCCTACCCACTTAAGCCCCCATGTTGCATCACCACTTCCTCATATCAGGGAGATCATATGATAGTTGTCTTTCTCTGCTTGATTTATTTCACTAAGCATGATACGCTCTATGACCCAGCAATTGCACTACTGGGTATTTACCCTAAAGATACAAATGTAGTGATCTGAAGGGGCACGTGCACCCGAATGTTTATAGCAGCAATGTCCACAATAGCCAAACTATGGAAAGAACCTAGATGTCCATCAACAGATGAATGGATAAAGAAGTGGATGGAATACGGGTTTTTTATTGGAGTTCTTTACTTAGAAGACATTTCCTGAGAGTACCAAGAGATAGTGGGATCAGTCTTGGGAGCCAACCATCCCACACACTGGTGGCAGGTGCAGAGGTGGTACAGGATGGTTTGTCATCTCTCAGAGCAAGAGTGGGCTCTCCATGAATGCTATGATGGGACACAGAGCATGCATCTGGGAGTGAGTCTGTGGCAGGCTTGGAAGGTGGAATATTCCAGAGAGAAGCTGAACAAGTGTGCTTCAAACTTCTTTGCATTGATTTAGGGTAGAGGAAGTCCTGAGGCTGATCACGAGGTCAGGGGAGGTCTGCCTGGTGAGTTCAAGAGAGCCCACAGGTCTACCCTCTGAGGATACAATCTGCAACCTTCCCAAGTAATTCTCCTACATGTCTTGGACATACACAGAGGAATCACCATTCTGCACCCACAAATGCTCTTGCATTCATGATGTAGGAAGTGGGATCTGTTTAATTTCTTACCATGTCTTTCTGAGTTTGGCTTTCTGAGGATCATAAAAGTGAGAAAGATCAAGTTGGACTTGAACTGCTGGCCCTCAGGTAACTTGAAATAGGATCTGGTAAAGGAATCTGGAACAAGGCCCAAAGGGGTCCAGGGTGACTGTAACTTTACAAATCAGGGCAGGGAAATGCTGATTATAACATTTTTATATATTCATGAGACACTTTAGCCTCTCTTTTGCTATAATTCTGTTGATTTCTATCGTGTAATTATTCTCCAGGTTTAGTAACCTAGACTCATCCTGACCCAACAGGAAACTAACCAGGTTCCAGGGGTCTTGGCACCCCCAAGGCTCTCCTCTGCTTTCTTCCCAGATGTTTAAAGATGAGGCTGTGCAGCTATGTTCACTTAACCTAAGTTGGTCGGCTCATTTAGTAATAGTCCAGTTCTCCCTGGGGGAAAAAAAGAATTGAAGAACCATAATGTAGTTCCTCAGAGGGGAAAGGCCTGGGTATTGCAGATGCCTGGGAGGCTGCAGTCTCTCAGGAACCAGTTTTCAATGAGTCACTGCAGAAAATCTTACCATGTACAGTAAAATATGGGCTCAAAATCCGTAGCTGTAGCCTCTAGTCCAAGCATCTCTCTGTTGGAAGCCTGCTTTAGGCCACATGGTGCTGCTTCAAATCCCTGCAGTGAAGAGCAAAGCATTTTGGTTTTGTTTTCATTGCTAATCCATCCCAGACACATACCTGGGCTGTAGCTCAATCATCCACATGATTCCACGCATCTTGCTCTCGGTTGTCAAGGGCGATGCCAGACTGCTGCGTGTTTGTCACCGCTTACCTTCTTGGAGACTGGTAACCAGCAGTTCTTGGGGCCACACTTGGAGCAGCTGTGCCTTACAGGGCTGGCTGAGTCTCTGCTAGTTTCTGGTGTCTCCTGTGGCCAGTGCCCTGGATAGTGATTGCTCCTCTTTCTCCCACTGCACCCCACCTACTCTCCGCCCCTAACCAGTGATAAGTTATTTTGATGGTTCTTCACAGGAAAGGTTCCCTTGACTTAGGTGGCTTTTCCCGTGTGCCTTGGTCAGGACAAGTTGGGCTGGTGCCCTTGGCTTCGCCTATTGTCTCCTTACACCCCACTAGGGTCAACAGAGAGCTGCAGGAGAAGGAGAAAGTGATTGAGGTCCAGTAGGCCAAGCTGGACGCCCGGTCCCTCATGCCCTCCAGCAGCCACGACTTGTCGGACTCCCGGCACTCTCCCAGCAGCTCCTCCTTCCTGTCTGATGAGCTGGAAGTCTGCTCTGACATGGATGTAGCCAGTGAGTACACATAGTACAAACAGAAGAAGGCACTGCCTGGTCACTCAGGTAACCTCCTGTTTCTCTAGCCAGGCCTTATAGATCCTCGCTGGTGTGTGTCAGGCTGAACATGGCCCTGGGACCAAGCACCAAGTACAGGCCCCAGTGCCTCAGATCTTTGCTCTGCTCCTGACTCTGCAGGGTGTTTCTGGGTCTCCATTGCACTTGCAACCTGGTAGACCCAAGGGGAAGTGCAGTGGGAAAAGCGAGAACATCCAGGCAGGTTCTTCCCCATTGTCTCATGAGCACAGACCGTCTGTCTTACTTCCTTCTTCAAATGGGACATAATCTCCCTCCTGCAGAGGTCTTGCTCACTGCGTATCCTGAACTAGTGTCCCCTGGGTATCTGTCAGCAGTCACGGATGCTGTCGTTCCCACCTGGTACTTTTGGAAATGCCATTTTCACAGTTTCTAGGTCTGGGCCCCACTCCCACCCCTAAGGTGGCTTGCCTCCCTCAAGAAGCTATCTGCAAGCAAGGAAATGAACACGGCTCACAGTGTTTGTGCTTGGTGCTTTCCCAGAAAGCCAGGCCCTGCCTTGGTACCCCTGGCTCAATAGAAGGCCAGATTCCAGTTCTTTGTCGACCACCAAACATTTTCTTTCATTCATGGGTTTTGTAGATTCCATCCATCATTTAAGTCATTCCACTGTACTGTCTTCTAAGCCATCACCTCGGGAGGTTAAGGCTGAACCCAGCAGCAACCCCATCAGCTTGTCAGCTCCCCAGAACCACCCCCCCAGGAGGCCAGCCAGGCCCATCCAGGTATGCGACAGCCAACACAGCGGGAGCGCTGTCTCCTCTCCCTCAGCAGTTCTTCAGGGACGAATGTTTCCACTGTCAGAGGCTTCTAGACATCAGATCCTAGATGAAATCAAGAGGCCTTCCTAGTCCACCAATTGTGTCTGCATTTTCTTGGTTCTAAATATTTTAGGCAAATCAGAGATCTGCAGTTGACTTTGATCAGAATACCAATTTTGACCAGTAGTCAGTGAATCCTTTTAAAGTAAACATTTTCATTTCTTTCTTTCATTTCACTCTGGGGAGCAAAGAGGCAAAAGGGGTCTCTCCCATGATTATAGTCACCACAGAACAAAAAGAAAGTCACTTCATGGCTAGCCTGGAAGCATTACCCATTTATCTTCAGGGCAAGCCTCTGCAACAACTTGGGATGCTTCAGGATCCTATAAGATTCTGTTCACATTACATGGCCATTCATTCATGGACTTATGAACAGCTGGGCAGCTCCTGATATGTACGTAGTGCCTGTCCTGAAGCCAGATGGAGGGGTACATTTCATTTAGCTGCCCCAACTTAATTGCCAGGAGTGTGCTGTTCAGTTAGAGCCCCACACCAGCGATGGCAAGAAGAAGGCAAGCCTTGTCCCTGCCTCCTACCCCTTGCCACAACCAGCTGGCTGCCCTCGGTGTGGTTTGTCATAAGGTGCCCGCAGAAGGCACAGTGCTGTTCTTCTGTGGCTCCCATTTCTCCTGAGAGCCCATCAGCCAAAATCTTAAGAAGGGAATGTTTCTAACCCTTTCTGAGCTGGGGCTCAAGGTTTCTGGGCCAGAGTAGGCAGCAGCTGGCCCAGGAAGTCATGGGGAAAACCTGTTTGCCTAGTGTTATAGACATCTGTGCAAATGCTCTGGGGTCAAAAGGAGCAGAAGGCCAGGGGTTTTAAATCAGAATGCCTACCTGAAGGATGCCTGACCTGTGTCACTGGGCAATGTGGGGGTCCTCGCAGTGTTTCTCTGACAGTGTATCAGCATCCCGGGGCAAGGGATGTGATTAGAGTGTACTCATTGTTTTCCACGGCAGGCATTCTCCACAGACCAGTCTTGGTTTCTGCTCCCTCCACAGGCTTCCTGCCATATAACTGTTTTTAGGAAAGAGAAGATAGATTCAGACTTCAGAATGTCCCAGGGTCCCTAAAGACTTGTCCATAGATGGACTACATCATGGTCATCTGTGGAGATCTACTTTAAAGGCAAGTTTCCAAGCCCTCCTCCCAAAGTTTATGACTTAGTAGAACAGAGCCTGAAGCAACTGCACACATTAAGAATTTTTCCTAAGTGATTTGAATGCCTAGACTGGCATGCAAGCTATTGTGTCTGAGTCACTTTACCAAGACCTTGATTTTTCTTTTGGTGAATGAATGTGTTGACTTGAGATTCTCAGGTTTGTCTCCATGAGACTTGCATGACACGAATGAGGAATTCACATTTCCCCACAGTCCTAGCCCGCTTCTGCCCTCCTCAGGGTGAGCCCTCATACTCTCAGAGGAGCTCCAGGTGTAGGAAGTCTTGTCACAGGGGCAAGGACCGACTCCCACTCAGGGGTGATTGGGAGCATTAGTGTGAGGACATCCTGACCCCTCTGTGCCTGGAACAGTTGGGAGAGGCTCTCATAGCTGCCTGGCATACAGCTATGCCACCTTGCCTGCTTTAGCCGGTTGTTTCCAAGATGAGCATAGAATATGTATGCCAGAAGTCCCCAGCAAGGGAGAAGGCAGAAGGGTCTGCTAAGCCTGGCTCTTGGGTGGCAACCCTGGCCCTTCACCTTGTTAGCTGTCACCATGCTGAATGATAGTCGCACCCCAAGGAGACATCAGGACAATAAATAGTTTCATTTTCTCCATCTTTTCCCCATTTCTTTCTTTCTTTTTTTAATTTATTTTTTATTTATTTGTAGCATAACAGTATTCATTATTTTTGCACCACACCCAGTGCTCCATGCAATCTGTGCCCTCTATAATACCCACCACCTGGTACCCCAACCTCCCACCCCCCACCCCTTCAAAACCCTCAGATTGTTTTTCAGAGTCCATAGTCTCTCATGGTTCATCTCCCCTTCCAATTTCCCTCAACTCCTTTCTCCTCTCTAACTCCCCATGTCCTCCATGCTATTTGTTATGCTCCACAAATAAGTGAAACCACATGATAATTGACTCTCTCTGCTTGACTTATTTCACTCAGCATAATCTCTTCCAGTCCCATCCATGTTGCTACAAAAGTTGGGTATTCATCCTTTCTGATGGAGGCATAATACTCCATTCCTTTCTTTCTAATGACGTATCTCCTTTCTTCCCAACTCTGTGTTTCTAGGCCTTCACTTTCCCTCCATACGCACGCTGGTTAGCCTTCCCCAGGCACCACTGCCCTCAACAGCACCCAGCTTCCTGCCTTTCAGCCCCACTGGCCCTCCCCTCCTTGGCTGCTGTGAGACCCCCGTGGTCTCCTTGGCAGAGGCTCAGCAGGAGCTGCAGATGCTTCAGAAACAACTGGGAGAAAGTGAGCACTTCCTGTGGTCTTCATGTGCTTGGGCCAGGCTGCCCCACCCCACGTGGCCCTGCAGGGCTTTGGCTTTGTGGCGGAGTTTTGAAAAATGACCTAGGGTACACACGTCAATAGCAGGGGACTGGCGGGTGGCCCTCCTTGCTTTTTTGGGGGGAAATACCTTCACTGCTGTCTTTCTGGTGTGTGTGTGTCTCATCATTTCATCAGGTCCTAGACCTGCTCCTGTCCCACTGCTGCCAGTATGGGATACCAGCAAGTCTGCTGAAATCCTGACACAGCGGTGATGTGTCAGCAGGCAGGGCACAGGTGAGAGCTTTTGTGCCTTGCCTATATAGGCGAGACAAAGTGGCCATTTCCAGTGAGTCCTTTCCATGCTTACGATAGTCTCCCGCTGTGAAACACACTCTTCATCAAGTTTGGCTCCTGACATCATTAGGTTGAGGGTGTGAAGGGTAGTAGCAGTACAGGGATTCAGAAGAGGTGACAAAGCCCCCCTTCCTAGGGTACAAGGTTCATTTCTACCCTGGGACAGGTGACAGGTTGGCGGCTCAGACTGGAAGCACAGGCTGTGATACCTGATTGTAAATTCTGTCCTCTGACTCCCAGAGATCATTGATTGTATTGATGATGACCATACAGAGCCTATAACGGTTATTTTTTTGGAAAGGCTTTGATATATGTCTGGGTTGGATGACTCATTGTAAAAATTGTTGGTGTGGGGTCATTTATAGCTTAGAAAGAAAAACCCTCAAATGAGGAATTTGCTCTCTAGTAATGCTTTAAAAAAAAAAAAAACCTAGAAATCAGTTTGATGTTACCTTAAAACCACATTCTGTGCCATCAATAAATAAATAAATAAATAAATAAAGGCCCAGATGAGCCAGAGATTGATGGTAAAGGAAACCAGGCACAGTGTCCAGTGACCTAGGACCACAGCTGAGAATTCATATACTTGAAGCCCCAGTTGTCATTTAGTCCAGCTTATTTTTTATGTCAATCCTGAAAGTGACCACACTCTTTAGTCTACTCTGTCCCAGTTTGATTCCCAGAACCAATTAGATAACATCATTTTGGGGGGGGGGGGTATCTTTTTTTATATATATAATTTTTTATTTTTTATAAACATATATTTTTATCCCCAGGGGTACAGGTCTGTGAATCACCAGGTTTACACACTTCACAGCACTCACCAAAGCACATACCCTCCCCAATGTCCATAATCCCACCCCCTTCTCCCAAACCCCCTCCCCCCAGGAGACAAACCATAAGATAACATCATTTTTAAGAAAGTTTGTACATCTCCCTTTTTGAAGGCAGTAACATCAAAAAGACTTCCTCCTGCTTATCACAGCTTTACCCAGGTGTAGCAGTCGAGGCTAACCCAGCAACACAAACCAGGTCTTCCTGAGCCTCACACCACATGTGTGATAGGTAGAGCCCAGGCAGGGAACTAAGGCTCAGGGAAATAGAGCTACTTGTTTAAGGTCACTAGTAAGTGGGAGAGATGGGCTTGAATCCAGGTCACAGTCCTGTGTTTCCATGATACCTTTTCTGTCTAGGATGGTTTTGTTACCATCCTGCTCAGAGCTAAGCTCAAAAAATTCTGGAAGACCCTTGAAACAATCTTTTCTCTGTCTCTTTAGAGATCAGTAGACAGTTCATCAGAACCTCTGATCTAGAATTTGACATTTTAGCAGATCTGGAACCAACAGTTGATGGAAAACAATTTTGTCCCATATCAAAATGGCAAGAGAGATCTCTAGCTGACTTTTCTTCTCCTTTACCTTTCTGTATTTGTCAGTTTGTCCAAAAGGAGAGATAGGAGACATCTGTGCATGAAAAAAGGGTCTGTTGATGGGATCAAGTCATACCTAGTCTGAGCCATTGACCATGGCTGGTCCATCGACCGTTTGAATGGTCCCAGCTTTGGTGAGCAAGATTACAGCCCTGTCTTTTCTGTCCTGAAGCACAGGCCTCTCTGAGGGATGGCAGCTTACCAGTGTTCCTTGTCTGCTTGAAAACAAGCTTCCTCGTGCCTTCTTGGGGCACGGTGGGGCAAAGATCTCTTTGTGTTAGAGTCTGTCTGGTGTCTTTGCATGGTTTAGGGCATGTGCTCTCTCTTGTGTGGCCTGGGCAACCAGGAACAGCTGATCCCTGTTACTGATAGACTTGAACTCTTCTACAGCCTTGGTTAAAAAGTAAGCTGTCAACTACCCCTGATTTCCCCCTTTTCCTTGTGTTGGCCTGGGGAGAAAGGGGGTGTAAAAGAGGCAGGAAATCACATCTTTACAAATCCCAACTAAAATCTAGATGTTGAGGGTCACGTGGGTAGCTCAGTGACTCTCAGTGAGTTAGGCATCTGACTCTAGATCTCAGCTCAAGTCTTGATCTCAGGGTGATGAGTTCAAGCCCCACATTGGGCTGCACACTGGACATGAAGCCTACTTTAAAAAAATAAAAGATTCAGGGCCATCTGGGTGGCTCAGTGGGTTAAAGCCTCTGCCTTCAGCTCAGGTCATGATCCCAGGGTCCTGGGATCGAGCCCCGCGTTGGGCACTCTGCTCCGCAGGGAGCCTGCTTCCTCCTCTCTCTGCCTGCCTCTCTGCTTACTTGTGATTTCTCTCTGTCAAATAAATAAATAAAATCTTTAAAAAAATAAAAAGTGCTCATTAAAAAAAAAAGATTCAAATGCTGACACAGTTTATCCCCCAGTGATCCTAATGAACATCTATTATTTTGCATATTGAGGAAGGAGAGACCCATGATGGGTACTTCTCAAATTTTGCTGCCATTAGAATCACCTGGGATGGTTTTAAAACACCCAGTGCCCAGGGGCGCCTGGGTGGCTCAGTGGATTAAGCCGCTGCCTTCGGCTCAGGTCATGATCTCAGTGTCCTGGGATCGAGCCCCGCATCAGGCTCTTTGCTCAGCGGGAGCCTGCTTCCTCCTCTCTCTCTGCCTGACTCTCCGCCTACTTGTGATCTTTCTCTCTGTCAAATAAATAAATAAAATCTTAAAAAAAAAAAAAAAAAACACCCAGTGCCCAAGCTGTATCCCAAGTTAAGGCAAAATCTCTGGGAGGTCCAGGCATCAGTATATGCTTGTTTACATTTTCCGAAGTGACTGTAGTGTGTAGATAAATTTGAGAACCAGTTACAAATGGAGATAAAAATTGACAAGTAGCCAATTGCATTATCCCCTCTGAGGAGTTTGGCTTGGTTGGAGGGAATGATGACCTCTTCCTCTTTGCTTAGGTCAAGTTACCTGCTTACTATGCTGCCCATGCTGATAATCCCTGAAGGAAAGCAGTCTCTGAATAGGAATATCCTAAACTACAGACCTGCCCACCTCTCTCTGTCTCTCCCACAGCCTGGACTTCTTTTCACATAGAAGCAAAGACGAATTGGCGCAGGGGAAAGCCCATGATTTCCTAAGATTTATGAGAGCATCAGTCTATGTTAAATAAAAGGTCCCACATCACTCTGTGGATGCTAGCATTGAACACATCTATGAATAAGAATGTGCTATTTCCTCCAACTTTGGGACTGAGTTCTCCTTCCAGAACTTTCCTGGACTGTATCGTGAGGAATTATATTAGAAGCCAGGAGTGCAGCCTCTTGACTTTTCCTTTGTGTACACTGGTGACTTCCACATACTTTGTCCATCCTCCGCCTCTTGGTGTCTCATGCCAGCAAACACATGAGGTGAAAGTTATGGCTTCTAGGTTATGGTCTTCATCTAACTGGTATTCCACAATGGACTGGGATTTCTGACATCGCACATGTCCCCTTTAGTGTCCACTCTTAGCAACCCCACACTTCCTTGCTGGTCCTTCCCTTCCAATCCTCTCTTCCTCACTCTGGTTTCTTTCTGCCCAGGTGTCAGCACCGTGCATTCTGCTTCCCCATCTGCACTGCCAAGCAACCATTTAGAAGCCAGCTCTTCTCACTATCTCAACCCCGCCCAGCCCCACTCTCCACTGAGGGGCGGCCCAGAACTGGGCAAAATCCTGGAGCCCGGCTATCTGGGCAGCGGCAGCCAGTGGGATGTGGTGAGGCCTCAGAAAGGGAGTTTATCCATATAATAATTGACTCTCTCTGCTTGACTGATTTCACTCAGCATAATCTCTTCATATGGTTTCACTTATTTGTGGAGCATAACAAATAGCATGGAGGACATGGGGAGTTACAGAGGAGAAGGGAGATGGGGGAAATTGGAAGGGGAAGTGAACTATGAGAGACTATGGACTCTAAAAAACAATCTGAGGGGTTTGAAGGGGCGGGGGGGTGGGAGGTCGGGGTACCAGTTGGTGGGTATTATCGAGGGCACAGATTGCATGGAGCACTGGGTGTGGTGAAAAAATAATGAATACTGTTATGCCAAAAATAAACTAAAAAATAAATTAAAAAAAGAAAAAGAAAAAGAAAGGGAGTGTATCAGGCGACCTGTGCTCAGGATCCTCTGTGTGTCAGCTTAACTCCAAACCCCCAGGTAAAAAACATAAAGCCAAACAGGTAGGTCTGTGAAATGAAATCTCATTTAGAGTCTTCTAGCTGGACAGGGGCATTTTTCATTTCTCTAGTCCCTGGCTCACAGAGTGGGGGTCAAATTTAAGGGTCCTATCTGTGCTGGACCTTCCTAAGTGCCCCACTTCAGCCTCCCTGCCCATGGCCTCAGTGCTATTTGGGGAACTAGGAGAGTCAGCGACACACCTTGTGCTCTCACGTTCATGTCCTTAACCACACAGGAGAAGTTTATATCCATGGACTTCTACATTATGCCTCCTCTCTGAGGCTGGAGGAAGGGCTTGATGCCTCATTAAAGAATACTTCATCAAGTAACCATAAGAATGATATCAGGCTAGAGTGAAGTCTTCCCTAACACACTCAGGAGAGAAAGTCACACTCAGCTCACCACACATTTCCCGACACTTCAGTTATTTTTCTAAACCATGTGGAACTCCCTCACCCTCACCGGTTACACTGGTCACCATACACTTACATTTAAAACTCCCTCATATTTTGGGGCACCTGGGTGGCTCAGCTGGTTAAGTGTCTGCCTTCAGCTCAGGTCATGATCTCAGGGTCCTGGGATCGAGCCCCGCATCGAGGGCTCCCTGCCCAGTGGAAAGTCTGCTTCTCCCTCTCCTTGTGCCCCCCACCTTCTCATTGACTGTGTGTGTGTGTGTGTGTGTGTGTGTGTGTGTGTGTGTGTGTCTCAAATAAATAGTCTTGAAACTTCCTCACACTTAACTGCATGTAGGAGGAGGCCCCTGGGGCATGCTTCACATGGTCTGTCCTGGGTTTGACAGCCTGTTTCCTCTTTAAGCAAAGTTGCTGTGCTCCTGAGTGCCCATGTGAGAAAATGCAGTTGGTGGAAGGGTGGGGATGTTTAGGGATCCTGCTGAGGAACCACTGGCTGTGCCCCACTTCCACCTGGGCCCCCCTGGTGACCAGGATTCCTCATCTTGCACCTCTCCCCGGTCCTGATGGGATGGCTGCAGGGGCTGACCTGCTTGAGGAACATCTTGGAGAGATCGGGAACCTGTACCAGCGCCTGGAGGAGTCCATCTGCATCAATGACTGGCTGTGGGATCCACTTGAACACTGGCTCAGCTGTGCAGCCCGTGGGAGCGGTAGGAGAGGCCCAGAGCTGCCCACGCTGCCACGATTGGGGAGCCTCTGGAGACTGGGCTTTACACTTTCCAAAGCATGTGCTCGATTTTCCTCTACTTGCTCCTTCCAAACAGTCTGGCAAGGCATGGGGGAGGGGGGGTGGGCAGGTGCTCTTATCCTCACTTAGAGCTAAGAGAGAACTTTCCATCTGGCAGAACTAGCAAGGCATGTCTGCAGGACATCTGACTTCCCAGCCCGTCCTTAGTCTGCTCATATATGTGCCTGCTGACCTCTCCACCTTGTCATGGGATTGGCACGTGGTGGAGCCCACTCAGCGGGTGCCCTCCAGCAACCACTCACCAAGGTGGCCATTCTCCCAACACTCTCCTCTCAGGCTGGGGTCCCTTGGAGGCCATTCCTTCTACATGCCCTTGTCCTGCCCCCAGCCCCAAGGGGGCTCCTGCGGGGACAAGAGCCTCTGGAGCAGCTGCAGCTAGGGCACATGGTGGGGTCCGCACAGAAACCAGGCACTTGGCCCGCCAGGCTTGGAGTCCAGGCACTCCTGCTGGGTTGGGACAGTATTTTTGGAGGGACAGAATGGGTAGTTTCTGGAAAGTATCTGTTACCCTAATGTGTAACATGTCTGCTTACACTTTCTGGAACAGGATCTACCTCCAGTTTCTATAGCCCCAGCCTGGAAACCACACCTCAGCTCTACAATGAGAACAGAGTCCTTAAGGAAGAAAACTGAAGCCTTCAGGCTCAGCTGAGTCATGTTTCTAGAGGTGGGTGGTAAAAGCCACACACTGCGCTCCTTCCTGGTCCCTTTCCTCCTGGCCACACCAATCACCTTTTAAAGCCAAGAGAAGAAGGTGGAGATAACAGCTAACCAGATCCTCCAACCCAAAGTCCCATGTGGTTCTCAGTCTAGAAGGGGCTACTTCCTGAGAGGTCCCAACTGTGGGCCCTCACACTCCAAGGTGCTAGAGACAAAGATAGCTCTAAGAAACCCACCACCTCTGTGCAACCCACAGATACTCAGATACTCAGTCATTAGTTATGAACTGGATACCAGTTAGGTGTCTGTTCTCCCTGTCCAGACTTTACTGCAGCCTCATGTGTCTCTCCTGGTACTGAGCTGCCATCCCCGTCTCCTCACTACTTCCCCTCATTCATCCAGTCCAGGCCCCTCTCTTCTCAGTAATCCTCAGGACTCTGTGCCTGGAAGTAACAGCCAGATGTCCTCCAGAGCATTCCCAACACTATTCAATGGGCATCTAAGGGAGATGGGGCATCACTTACTCTGTGACTTGGGGGACAGCTGACCTTCGTGTCAATTGACCTGATCAAATCAATATATGGTCAATAAAAATTATATTTACCTGCAAATATTTATTGAATAGTCATGAAAGACTAATACTTTCCTAAAGGATCAAGCTTAGAATGTTGTGGAACGGGAAGAGATAGCAAGTGATGTTTCTGAATCTGTTTCTTCAGAGCAGGAAGATGTGAGGGGAGAGGTCACTGATGGGGAAGTAATGAGACGTCACAGAGAAGAGAGAAGACACAACTGCTAAACCACCGTTGCATGCTGGGACAGGCTAGCACAGACCTCAGTGGGGAGAAGTCACTAAGATGTGAACAAGCACGGTCAGCCAGGCCCAGGGACTTCCCCCTGGTAGACTGACAGCTCCTGCAGCCTGGTTCTCAGAGTCCCTGTCCTTAGTCTCTGGGAAATCATGCAGGTAATTGAGATTCCACAAGACCAGAAAAGGACAGATGTGCCCATTTGCAAATTGACGAATATAATATATTCTAAAAACTGTAGACAATAAGTCTTGATGTTGCTCTTTAGCAAAATTAAAGAACGGATTATCACAGAGAGGGTGTGTGAACTTAGAAAATAGTGAGCATTAGAAACCACAGCATTTGGGGCTCCTGGGTGGCTCAGTGGGTTAAGACCTCTGCCTTGGCCTCAGGTCATGACCCCAGGGTCCTGGGATCAAGCCCCACATCAGGTTATTTACTCAGTGGGGAGCCTGCTTCCCCCTTTCTCTCTGCCTGCTTCTCTGCCTACTTGTGATTTCTGTCAAATAAATAAATAGAATTGGGGGGGGGGAGAAGCCACAGCTTTTGGGGCACCTGGGTGGCTCAGTTGGTTAAGCGCCTGCCTTTGGCTAAGATCATGATCCCAGGGTCCTGGGATGGAGCCCCCTGCTCAGCAGGGAGAGGAGTCTGTGTCTCCCTCTCCCTCTGTTTCCTCCCTGCTGCTCCTGCTCTATCTCTCTCTCTCAAATAAATAAATTTTCAAAAGGGAGGGAGAAAGGAACAGAAGAAGGAATGAAGGAAAGGAGGAAAGAAAGAAACCGCAGCGTTTTCTCTAATAGCAGGGTAGACCTTATGAAATCAGAAGATCAAGGGCATTGTAAAGATGGAGACTCCACATTCCCCAGGGTGTGTGGATGTAATGAGCTGACACCCTCTGCTTCTCTAAGCAGATGTGGCATCAGCTTGCATTCCCGTTGCCTTAGTTCTATGCATCAGGATGGAGGAGCTTGGGCTCCTTGTCCTGCCAGCCTCTGCCCCCACAGTGTAAGTCGTCCTGTGTTCTGCTCCCCAGAGCACTCCCAGGAGACGGAACGCCTGAAAGAGGCCCTGCTGTCCTCCTGATCCCGGCTTCAAGAGCTGGAGATGGAGCTGGAGCGCCAAAAGGGGGAACAGCAGCAGCTTCTGGAAGACTTGAAGGAGAAGCAACAGGAGATCTTGCATTTCCAGGAGGAACGCCTGTCCCTCCAGGAGAAAGACTCCAGGTAAGGGAGAGCCCAATAAGAAGGAAAGGGGCCCTGTTTTCAGATTTAATTGGATATTGGCAAGACAGGTATTGGAGCCTTTGGGGGTGCTCAGTTCCCCTCTGCTATTCCTGATTTATGGATGAATTTGAGCAGAAGGAAGGACTTATCTGAGAATGCCTTTTCACTCCAAATTTGGGAGAGTAAAACCCTATTTTAGAAGGCTCAGCATATCAGGGGCACCTGGGTGTTCTGTTGGTTAAGTGTCCGGCTGTTGATTTTGGCTCAGTTTATGATCTCGGGGTCATGAGAATGAGCCCTGTGCTGGGTTTGGTGCTCAGCTTGGAGTCTGTTTGGGATTCTTTCCCTCCTCCTCTCCCTCCTCTTCTGCTCCTCCTACTGCTTGCAGGCAAGTAATCTCTGTCTCTCTCAGATCAGTCTTTTAAAAAAAGGGGGGAGGCGTTCAGCATATCAGATCCTGGAGAAAAAAAAAAAAATGTTCTCATCCTTCCTATTAGTTTAAGGATATTAGTCTCACTGTAATGTAGGAAGCATCCCCACCAGTCATCATGGGCATCCCTGACATAAACCCTATGACTGCCTATCACTGGGAATAGAGCACTATAGGGGCAGGAGAATGCAGAGCTTGCATGTCTGCTCCCAACTAACGTAGCTAATGGCATGACATAAAGCGAAGTTACTTCACCTCTCAGAGCCTCTGTTTCCACATCCATAAAGTAAAAGTAATGGTCTTCATGACCCCTGGGTTGACATCTAGGGCTAAAGCTCCATGATGCAAAGGCTGGATGACAGGTGGCCTGGAGGGGCCAAGGGGCACCAGGTTCTCAGCGGGCCCTTGCCTCCCCCGTGCAGGCTGCAGCACAAGCTCGCCCTCCTGCAGCAGCAGTGTGAGGAGAAACAGCAGCTCTTGCATTCCCTCCACTCAGAGCTACAGATCTACGATGAACTTTGTGGCAATTCCAAGAAAGGGCTGAAAGATATGTTTTCTCCCTCCTCACCTCCCTCATAAGCTCCATGCCCTTGCTTAGGATTCTGAAGAGGTCCTTACACTGGGAGTGGTAGAGCTCTGGAAAGCTACAGAGTTCTGCCTCAGCCAGGTCTGGGGCTCCCAGTAAGAACAAAGTAGTTCTCTCATGTAAAAGCCCAGAGGTTGGTGACATGTGCAAGATCCAGCCAAGACATCCTTAAAAGTAGGTAGATAAGAATCCAACTCTGTCTGCCTAGGGGGCCAGAGAAAAGTTGAGCAAAGTCCAGATTATGCTCATGTAAGGCTCTCCAGATGCAGGTGGGTCACGTGAGTCTCAAGGCAGTTCTGGTGTGCAGTATCTCACTCAGTGAATGCTGAAACCCACGCAGGAAAAGGAGGCAGCTCCATACCAAATGCATGGCCTCCTGGGGCCCTAAGAGGAAAGGGTCCTGAGTAGAAAGGAATGCCCCGAAGGAGTTTTCTGACAAATGCTTGGAAAAGCTTGGATCTGAGCCACCAGACCCCTTCTCTCTCTCTTCTTTCAGCTCCCACCTGGGATGCCTGTCTCCAGGCCCCTTTGAGCAGTGGACTGTGCCACCTGGTGGCAGAGATCCGAGCTTTGTGAGGGCAGCTGGAGCAAAGCATCCAGGTGAACAGCTGTCTGAGATTGCAGCTGGAGCAGCAGTTGGATGGCAGGGGGAGCAAAGCCAGCCTCAGCCCCTCCTCGCTCACCAGGAGGACCCTGGAAACAAGCAACTGCTCCTCCAAGGTAGGAAGGGCAGGGGGACCAGAAAGCCCGTTGCCAGGATGTCTGTGGTGGAAGATCTTCCCTATTCCACACTCCTTAGGGTCCAGGTGAAATCAGAGTTGCTTCAATCTCCAGTCTTGGGTGAGTGGGTGGGATTGAGGGTCCCAGCTGGCTCAGGCCCCAGATTCCGAGTTTGCAGGTACAGGTTGCTTGCCTTGGGCAAGGTGTTTGAAGTCCCCAGGTACTGAAGCCTTACTTTCCTCATCTTCAGGGTGAGGACAATAATCATATGTATCTTATGGACAATCATATGTATGTTATATGGTAATATGGTAATTAAGCCTTCAGTGCAATAATTTATAAGTGCCTGACACGGTATGCATCGCTCAATAGTTAATAGCTTGTGAGTTAATATCTATTCCTTGTACTTGTGGAGTGCTTTAAAATTTACCACAAGTTTTCAAACAATTTTCCAAACTGTTTCATCTGAGGTAAGGGAGGTTTTACTTTCATATTTCAATGTGGGAAAACTTTGAGATTGAGACATTAACCAGCTAAGACCCGACCCAGGATTCGAACTGGATGTTTTTATTTCCAGCTGCTGGCCTTCCTCCTCACGTCCTTCCTCCTCACCAGCGTCTGTCTCCGTATCGCTTGCCTTCCAGATTCCCATTCCCTGATTGGAGGGGAGCTCAGCTGAGGGGAAACCATTCCCGTCCCGCAGGCAATGCTGGTTGTGGAAAGCAAGGGGATGATAGCTCCCTTTATTCCCAGTGGCAGTCATCTCCTCCCCTCCCCTCCGCGTCTGCCCTTCCAGATACTGCCTTGCCTGCTCTCTCCCTCTCTTCTCAATGTGCTTCATCCAGCCCCCTTCGCCTAGCTTCAGTCTGAATGTTAGTACTGTTGCCCTCCATCTTGACACACTCATTTCAACTTATTCTTTTCTTTTTTTAATTAGCCATCTTCTCTCACCTCCAGGACCCTATTTTCAATTTTATTTCAGTAGGAGCCATTTCTGCTCAGGATTCTCTAAAGATGAGCTTTCAGACACGTTCCTGCCTGCTCTTCCTGGGGCATGTTAATCCTTAGCTTCCCCCCCACCACCAGTCCTGCTAAATTTTCACTAATTAGGCACTGACCTGTCAAATGAAGGTGACACTTCCAAGATCCTGTGGTGTGGCCATTAGATGAGAAAGTGTCACATGGACTATGTCCCATAGTAACTGCTCGGCCACAATAGGTGAATGCCTGGCTCCCCCTGGGGAGCCGTGATGGTTGTAGTGTTCAGTTATAACTCCCCACTCTGCCCTCCTGGCCAGACTTCCTCTGTTACTGCATCCCCATGACCCCAGGCAGGACTCAGCCCCAGTGACTCGGACACTGTGCCTGCTCCTTACCCACAGTGGCCTGAGCTGGAGAGCTGGTTCTAGGCCAAGTCCTGAGCAGGATTTTCTGCCTTCTCTGATATTTTCCAATTCTTCCACTGTAGGATTGCTACCTGGTCTCCAGGAGGGCATCTCTAACCTTCCATGCCTTCTGTCTCTACTCTTCTCATCCTGCCACATTTTTCCTATCACTAACTCATCAGAATGGTGATTGGAATGCTAGTTTAATTGCCCACAAGTCCATTCATACTTTGATTCAGTATTTTTGACACATATACTACACATATCTGATGTGGAAATATTGGGACTCAGAGCTCAAGAAAGAATTCTTGAGACCTCTTCATGCAAAAAGGTGTTTTACGATAGCATGGGGACAGGACCAATGGGCAGAAAGAGTGGCACTGAGTTTGGGAGGAGCCATTGATTATATACTTTAGAATTGGGGGAGGTACAGGTGAAGGAAAGTTTCCAAAAGGACTTTAATATGCTAAAGAAGACTCATGGGATCCTGGAGGCCTGGCTTTTGTCAAGCTAAGACTGTTTTTCCCTTTAGTGGGTCTTTAAGATTAAGACAGTTGGGGTTCCTGTAATGTCTTATTCTGCCTGCCTCTGCATCATAGGTTTAGTTACAAGGCAGTGTACTAAAAATTGCACACATAATTATTTTCAAAACGCAGGCTAGAAAAATGCTCCTAATAATCTTTCAAACCAGAAGTCGCTTCTCATGGAGCTCGCTTCCATTAAAGGGACATGTTCTTGTTCCAAACTAAGGGATTTGTTTGCTGTTGCTTACCGTCACAGTTGGGGTGTAATGAGAACCAACCACGCTGCCTTAGGTCTCTGCTGGTGACAACTAGGCTGTGCTTGGGTTTGGTTCAGGGTTCCTGAAAATAGTTGTTGTCTTTATGCCCTAGACTCCATTGCTTCCCTCCAGTCCGAAAGGTTGGTATGAACTCCCCAGCATTCACATTCCCTGCCTTTCTGCTGCCACTACTGGCTCAGAGACCACCATTTTCAAGAGGACGAATGGTAAATATGGAAATGGAAGGATTCAGGGATTGATGATGGAAAATTCCCAATACAAGTAGCCTTTGGTTACTAATGGGTACATTACCTGAATGTAGAGATTTTTCTTCTTGGGTCCCAAAGTCTTTAGTCCTACTCATTGCACCTTCTGTGGCCATCTGTTTTGCCATTATTCTTCCTCCTGTGGTTTTCCTATTGCTCTGTTGTGCTTCACTGCATGGTGATCTCTCCATCCTTGAAAATGCTCTCTGTGTCTAGCTTAATTTCTTTGTGTCTTCTTTTTTTAAATGGGTTTATTTTTAAATTTATTTATTTTTATTTTTATTTTATTTTTTCAGTGTTCCAAGATTCATTATTTATGCACCACACTCAGTGCTCCATGCAATACATGCCTTCCTTAATATCTACCACCAGGCCCTCCCAACCCCTCACCTCCCTCCCTTCCAGAACCCTTAGTTTGTCTGTCTTCTTAACTGGAAATTTAAAATTTTTATTAAAATAATATTTGTCCTGGATATTTCATTTGTCAATAAGGATAAAATTTTTCCTCCTGGCAATTTGATCATTATGAGATGATGTAAGAAAGATCATAAAAACATAGAACCCAGAAATCTATGGACTTCACACCTTGCTGTACTTTTCCCAGAGTGCCTTTCCTATTCCTGGCCTCTTTCACTCCTTGATGTCTATTTTAGAATGAAGTGGACTGAGGATATGCTTATCACTGTGAATTCTATGTTGTTGGGGTTTTGTTTTTCAGAGCTGAATTTGGATGCTTCTCCAGTGATGAAGAAACCTCCCAAGCAGGAAGATGAAGCTACTGATGGCTCCTTTGCCAATAAGCATGGCTGGCATGTCTTTGGCCACATTGATGACTACAGTGCCATAAGACAGCAGGTAGGGGAGAACAAACTGCTGGTCAAAAAGATAGCAGCTCCTGAAAATAAATTTTAAAAAAATTTTTTAAATAAATAAATAAAAACAGATGAAAAAAATAAAGAAATAAAATGTGCCACATGGAGGGAAAAAAAAAAAGATAGCAGCTCTTGTGAGATCAGCCTGCACCTTCCCTGGCCTTGAAACTCAGGGCACAGAGGTAATCACACAGTAGGTCTTAAGTTCTCCTTTTCCTTGTGCCCTTTCTCCTTCTGATCTTAGCTCCTTCTCCCACTGCATATCTCCCATAGCTGAGTCTACATCTTCTGCTTACACCCAGCTGGGCTTTTCTTCTCCATCTCCTGTTTTCACTATACACTCTGCCCTGACTGACGTTTCCTCTCATAAACACAGAAGAGTCAGAATTGTCATCCTCATCTGTAGGGGATTTGCTGAGTATTGGCTTATGTGTCGTGCTCTACTGAGCACCCTTTCCTTGCTTATTATCTGGTCCAGTCACCCTGGCATACGGTCCTTGATCAGAAGAGTAAAAGCACTTAATCAGGCGGCTGGAAATTCAGGATTTGCATCCGCATGGGCCACATGTTGTGGAAGGGGCAAAGCCTGGCAGCCATGGGACTTCTCTGGGCAGACTGAGCAGGGCAGGGAAGCAGGCAGCGCACCTTCTCAGAGTGCTTCCCTGTTCAGAGACCAAGTACTGTTCATTTGAGGCACTGGAGGTGCATGGATGTGTGGGGACAGCCCTGTCTGCAAGAGCCTCCACTCCAGAGAGAGGGCCACATATCCAAGTAAATAAGGACAACAGAGGATCTGGGCTCAGTGTCGGAAGCCATCCTCTGAGTTGGGAGGGTGCAAACACAGAAGGGGTCCTTGGTCCAGGCAAGGAAAGTCACAGGGTCCTAGAGGAACCACTGGTGAGATACACAGCTTCTCTGGGTGGTGGAGGATAGCATCCCAGGTAAAGGGAATGGCATCACAGTCCTTGGAGCTACAAATGGTTCAGCCCAGTTGAAGCAGAGGTATGATTTAGAGATACACATGGGGGTGCCAAAGCAAAAATCAGGGACCTTAGAGCCAAGAGCACAAAGCAGGACTAGCAGCTTACAGAGAGTATGAGAGAAGTCAGAATCTAGTGATTCTTACAAGTTGGGGGTCACTGCTGAAATGGAGATCCAGGGCTTCCAGGTTTAAAAACGGTTTCACACGTTCAAGCAGGCCCATGCTTGTGCCTCACTCTTGAGGGAAACCTGAGCCCTGTGCTGAGGGAGCCAGAGCAGGGGGAAGGGAATGATCTCTCAGTCTGGTGCCCAGGGCAATCTCTACTTTCTCAAAGGTGCCGGGCAACAAAGGCACCCATGAACTTGGGAGCAGCGCCCAGGCCCTGCAGCACACCCTGGACGAGTCGGCCTCCCTCCTCACCATGTTCTGGCGAGCGGCCCTGCCCAGCTCCCCCAGCCCTGTCCTGTCTGACAGCACAGTGAGTGGCAGCCTCCTTCATCGCTTCTGCCTCAAATGCCATTCTGCCTCCTCAGTTCCCAAGTCCTAAAGGTCAGGAGCTGGACAGTTGAGACAGGGGTGCCTTAGGGGAGGGTTCCCAAGGGAAGACCTGTCATCCATGGTGGCAGCTGGCAGGGTAGGTCCTACAACATCCCTTCTCCTCCCACCGCCAGCAAAGAGGGAAGGACAGAATATGAAGAGGGCAGACACGTGAGGACCCCGGCAACCAGGAGTGTTTGGGTTCTTTCACTTTCTGAACTTAGCTCAGCCGAAAAATGTAGGGACCTGTGAAAATGTTGACACTTCCTTTCCCCGGGCCATCCCCACAGAATGTCACCAAGAGATAAGCAGCTTCCTAGAGCCACCCACTGCATCCCACACACAGCTTTTCTTATCCCCAGAGTCAGCCGCCCCACCACCAGGTGCTCTCAGATATAAGGCCTGGACTCTGGTCAGGGGGAGTGTGGACAGCAAATTTTCTCCATCTCCCCCTACCAGCCCTGCCTAGGAGCCTGAGGCCAGATTAAAGCACTAAAACCTTATGGGCCCCAACTAAGCCGGTTCTGAGGCAGAGGGTGTTCTGCCATCTTGAATTTGCGCCAAAGATTTACAGAATCGCACACTGTCTCCCCAGGCAAAACACGCCCAGCTAGCAAGTCTTATCCATGAGGCCCTGGTACTAGAACTGATGTCAGCACTGAATGAGCGTTCTTGGTCCACTGCTGGGAGTCCTGGCACTGCCCGGGGATCAGGACACCTACAGCCACAGGAATGGAGGCCTGTTTCCATCTGCACCTGGGTCTCAGTGTGCTGACCTAGCACCCTCAGTCTAAGCTGGCCTCAGCTGGAGCCTTCTAGGGGCTCTCGTGGAGGGACTCCAGTCCAAAAATCATTGAGAGGATTGTAGAATCCTGCTTTTGATTTTCAAGAGCCACAAAGCGTCAGGTTCTTGAGGCCTTCTGACCTGTGACAGAGAGCCTATTTCCCTCCCCCAGGGACAGTCCCTGCAAAGGGAACTTCTGGAACTGAGAACCAGACTGTCCAAACAGGAGAGTGTCCTTCAGAGCACAGTGGAGCATCTGAAGACCGCCAACCAGCAGAAGGAGAGCATGGAGCAGTTCATCTTCAATCAGTGTGGGTGCCCCTGAGCCAGGGGATGAGAGAGGAAAGGTAGGGGCAGGAGGACTTCCAGGCTCCCCACTTGTGCTGCCGATGGACCAGGACCAGACAGACTGGGTGGGGTGGGGAGGAGGGCTGCAGACCACTGTGTGATGTCCCCAAACCTCCTGTGCCATGAGTAATTGGGGATGTGGAGGGAGGGGTGCATGGGGGCAGCAGGACACCCTGATCTGAGCTGCCAGAAAGAGACCCTTTGGAACACACTAAGCAATTATGGCCCCAGATGGTCACTTCTACCTATTGGGCTGTTTTGTTGTTTTAGTGACCAGGACACATGATGTTTTGAAGAAGGCAAGGACTAATTTGGAGGTAAGGACACCACTGCACCTGCCAGAGCCACAGAACCCAGCCCAAATCCATCCCCACCTGTCTCCAGAGTCTGCAGATGATCCCCGACCCACTCTGACCTTTCAGGAGATTTCAGTCCATTCCTAGGACTCAGGTCTGCACTAAATGTCCTTCTAGCTTCGCTCCCCATCACCTCTCCCACCCCAGTCCCTTCCCTGCCATCTCATCTCCCAATGACATCGTGACCCTCTTCTTTCCTCACCGCACTTCTTCCCTCCTCTAGGCCAAGTCAGGAGTCCGAGGAAAGTAAGTGAGTTGATTCCCAAGATCAGAGGACATGGGGAGTATGCCTCTGAATTAGCTTCTAGGAAAGGGGCTCTGGGGCCAGCTCTAGTGTTTCCTGTAGCCCTTTTCACTTCATAAAAAAATAAACTGGAGATGCCATCAAATTGGTTGATTCTGTTGCACATTCTATTGGAAGAGAATAGCCATTCAGTCTTGGTCTTTCTTTTTTCAAAGAAAACTGTTGGGTCTTCTTGACCTAAAAGAAAATTTGATAATAAAAGAAATGAAACTTGAAGGGAAACATTTTATGTATATGGCAGGTATTATGTACATTTACTTGAAATACTAACCTAATCCCTAGCAAGTAAGCTGAAGTGTACCAAATGGCTTGTAAATCAGAAACTAAACCTTTAGGGGAACCTGGGTGGCTCAGGCAGTTGAGCATCTGACTTGATCTTGGCTCAGGTCTTGATCTCCTGGTTGTGGCTTCAAGCCCTATGTTGGGCTCCACGCTAGCCATGGAGATTCCTTAAAAAAGAATAGGAAAAGAAACTAAACCCTTCACTGGACATTAAAGTTTTGCCATAAGCAATTGGACCTTTTCCTAGGAATGTTCCTTATGTTGCCTGAGAGAATATTGATCCCATGGCGTGAAAATGGGTTGGGCCATGACTTCACCCTCTCCCCCTTTTTTTTTTCTAATTCTTTTGTTCTTCTCTGATGATTCCTTTCTTTCCTGAGCCTCTTTAGAAGAACACATACAAGATGGCCTCTGTAAAGCCTTATTCCTGTTCCAGCAAAGGTAATCCAACAGCCCCACACACCCACTGGCTTCCCCATGTTTGAAAGTTTCCTCCACACTTCCCAGAGACCAATGGGAAGGGCCTGAGGCCTGCGTTCCAATCCCAGGCTTGTCACTAGCTGGCCCTGTGGCCTTGGCCCATCCATCTGTAAGAGGTGGCACTAGGGGCTGTTGGAGCTCCCTGCTGAAGGGGCCTCTCCCTCTCCACATTAAGTACATGGGACATGAACTGAGCAGGGGACTTCCCTGCGTCATGTCCTCTCCTTCCTACAACAGGCTATTTCTTCATGGGCATGTTTCATACTAAGCGCTTCGGTTCCCGGGAAGTCACAGAAGCCATCATTTTGCTCCAAGTGAACTGGGGAGTGGACTGGCCCATGAAGAGGGAGTGTGGGATCTGAGCATCTCATGTGCAGTGGCTCTGAGTGGGGCTGTCACCTGCCTGTGGTGGTGGGGAAGCTTCCCTCTCACCTGGTACCAGGGGCTCCTCAGGTCTACACCCCCTCCCCTGGGCTCATCCTTCTGACAGGCTCTTGCTGAGCTCCTGGCTCAGCCCCCACCAGTGCTCACTGTAGCTCAGGGAGCCACCAGCAGAACCTGATACCAAGTTCTCACCTTGTTGTATTTCTGTCTCCAAGTGAAGTACGTAAGGGCGCTGCCATGCACCCCAGTCTTATGACCCTTGCCTTCCAGGAGCCATGGAAGAAAAGGAGCCACCGGAGGTCCTTCAAACAGCAGGACGACTGGGCTGCCCCCCTTTGGTGCAAATCCCATCTGCTGAGGAGACCTGGAACCCAGTCCTCCACACCTGCCAGAGGGTCCCATCCTCTTCCCAGTGGAGGAGGATAAAGGGCAGACAGCTTCTCCTGTGGCTGAGGAACACCACCCGCCAGGGGCTGCTCAGCCCAGCACTGATCTGTAGAGGAGCTCCTGACACTGCTTCTGCGCACCTCACTGACCTGGGAACCGGCCATGGCCAGTCCTCGCTCCAATGCCTGCCCTCAGACAGTCAGCTCAGGGGACACAGGACCCTGCTTCCTAGAGATGGGACCCCTGATCCCCACACAGGAGCTCCTCAGCCCTTTCCAAAGCCCATAAGTGACAGCAGTGCCCTGAGGGCCAGTGGGGCTCAGCACAACTCCCAGATCCATGCTTCCCTGGGGCCAGTTTAGCCCGGCTGCCGTTCTGCTGAGCATTCATCTACACTGTGGCTCCTGAGTGCTTCAAATGCTTCTGGTGAAAGCAGTGGCTTCCCATGTGCCATCTCCTGCTTAGCCTAGCACCTCCTAGTCCCCTTCCTTTATGATCTTCAAAGTATGGCCACCTCAATCTGAATATGCTGCTCCCTTTCATCACCCTAATTCCTCTCTAGGAAACTTGGGCTCAGGGCCAGCCCAAGCCCATTGAAAGTCCTGTAAGACAAACCAGTGATCATTTTTAAATGGCACCTGAGAAACCCCAGTTGTGGGAAAGCCTAGTCTGTGTCCTGACAGTGCTTTAGAAGGTGTGTACGTGTGTATAAATGTATGATAGATATTTTTATATGTTGCTGTAGTAATTTGTTGAGGGCAACATAACTGGTGGACAGGGTCTGTTAGAGGAAATGAAACACAGTCCTTTGGGTGGCTATGAAAGTAAAATGTGTACAAATAAATAAAAGGTTTTCCTCACATGCTCTGTTTCTGATTTCTGCACCAGTCTCTAGGCTGAGCATGTAAGAGTAGGAAAGACACACTGTCCCTAAGAAGGTCATAGACTATACTATTGAAGTCTACACTTAAAAGGAGTTTTGCCTTCTCTGCCATTTTGTAAGAAATCCCCAATCTAAAAATATTAGAGAGTGGTTCTTAGGTTTGGGGAGCCTTAGAATCAGCAGTGGAGATCACAGGAGCCACTTCCTGGGCTCTAATCCCAAGTATTTCATTGATGAATCTGCATTTCTTACACAAATACCTCAGGTGATTGTCTTCTTTTTCTTTTTTTTCTTTTGGGTTTCAGAGCTTTTCGTTTTTGTTTTTGTTTTGTTTTTAGCCTTTTTTTTTTTTTAATTTCTTTTCAGTGTTCCAGAATTCATTGTTTATGGACCACACTGAGTGCTCCATGCAATACGTGCCCTCCATAATACCACCAGGCTCACCCAACCTCCCACCCCCCTCCTCTCCAAAACCCTCAGATCATTTCTCAGTTTCCACAGTCTCTCGTGGTTCATCTCCCCTCCCCAACTTCCCCCAACTGCCATCTCCTCTCCATCTCCCCATGTCCTCCATGTTATTCCTTATGTTCCACAAATAAGCGAAACCATATGATAATTGACTCTCTCTCCTTGACTTATTTCACTGAGTATAATCTCCTCCAGTCCCGTCAATGTTGATACAAAAGTTGGGTATTCATTCTTTCTGATGGAGACATAATACTTCATAGTATAAATGGACCACATCTTCCTTATCCATTCATCCGTTGAAGGGCATCTTGGTTTTTCCTACAGTTTGGTGACTGTGGCCATTGCTGCTGTGAACATTAGGGTACAGATGGCCCTTTTCTTCACTACATCTGTATCTTACCCAAGGCGATTCTGATGCAGACCATAGTTTAAAACTGTTGTTCTCCAACATTGACCCAAAAGTATAAATAGATTTGTCTTACTTTGATTGATAACCTTTAACTGAAAAGCGTGTAAGTCCTTCCATAAATGTTGGCACAGAGATCTGCAAATATTCCTTAGTTATGTCCTTTTGCCTTTCAAGAATTACTATAAAGCTATCACTCCACAATTATTTCCTAGAAAGAGGCACAACCAGGGACAACAACAAGCAAAATCCTCAAATAGTATCTGACAACCATCACCACCACTGCCACCAGTAACAAAAAGACCCCAAAAAAGACTCTCACCTGAGGTAGAGATGCCCCCTATTTTTATAGTCAATGGAGTGACTCCACATCTGCTCTCACACTCTGTTATGCAAGTATTTCCATGAAGGCCTTTGGCTGTCAATACAGAGGAACTCGCTGCCCCAATCGGCTGAATGGATGAAAGCCGGTAAGCTATTAAGGCAAAGAAACCAAGCATGAGACCATGTCACCCTGTGCTTATTCCAGCATCCCAGCGATTCCTCCTCCATCCCTGTGCCGCCAGGGCTGCTGCACTCTGATGGGATAGTCAGTAATCAGTGAAGAACTCACACACTGCTTCTACAAAATTCATTTTAAGTACATAACATTTAGGAAAGCAACAGAGTATGGTGTCATATTAACCTCACTCTGCTCAGGACCCAGTCACAGATCAGTTGCTTTCCACCTTTTGTGAAAGGCTGAAAAGTAGCTTTGTGCCTTAAGGGACCTCATTGTAACAAAGAAAATGTACCTTTGATGGGAACATTGTCCAATATTCACTTCTTTGTAATTTATGTCCTAACCCTCCCTGTGAGAGTAACAGAGCCCACTCTTTCCGTGTGACCGCCAACGTCTTCCACTTGGCATAATTCCCATAAGAACCTGGATGAGCCCCTGCAGGGAACAGACTGTGGATCCTACAGAAAAGGGGGGGGGGGGAGACACAGGTGATGAGGAGAGCAAAGGCCATTGAAATGTAAATAAAAGCAAATTTCCTTACAACCTGCAGCCCATGACAAAAAGAGCAGGATGTCCTCCAGGAATGCACAAGCACCCTAACGGTAATGCTTTGCTAGAGGCAAAAAGCAACCTTAGCTAGAAAATAGCCAGACCTCCAGGATCATGAAATCTCTTATAACACCTAAAAATCCCTTTGGAAATGTCTTTATCTCCACCCTCCACCCCCAACGTACAGTATATGTTAAATCACTCCTCACAATCCCAGGGCACCTCTTCCTATCCGGGGTCCTGTACCTGAACTTTAATAAAAACACCTTTTTTGCCCTGAAGATGCCTCTTGACCATTCGATCCTGGCCCACATCACATCAGCAGGTACCTAAAAGTAAGACATAAACACGAATAAAATTAGCTCTTGACCTGTGGACCTAAGACAGAAAACCTGCAGAGTTTGTACAGAATTTATCGCATTCCCCAGAACCCATTACCACGGAGGTGAATAAGCTAGATGCTTCTTTTTTTTTTTTTTTAATACATGAAAAACCACTAGGTTTTATTAATGAAAATATATTAAGTTCACACATACACTAAGTTATGCATTTCAAATCCAGTCTATCGTCACTGTTCAAAATACAGAATACACGTGTGCAAAACCGTTCGAGTGTTGTTGGAAGGATGTGGAGTACCTAGTTCCCAAAATTTCAGGACTGAGGTACATTCCTAAGACAAGTGTATGTTCAGTGGTATGGCACTGTAGGGAAGAGTTAGCTACCTTCCTTCAGTCATCTGTCAGGATTTCCTCATTTAACCATATCAAGTCATAATCTCTAACAATTGCTTACAAAGACTCATCGATAGTGTACTACCTCCCACCTCCTTTTTCTTAAAGAACAATTAGTAAAACCTTCTATTTCTAATATTGAGGAAGTTCTTTACTTTAAAACATAGAGAAGTATGTGTTCTGAACACCTATTTCATGGTAACATACATCAATGTTGTAACTATAAGCAACTCCAAGGAGACTTTCCTCATATGTTGTATATTATACAGTCCTACATCTTCCATGGAAAATTAGGCACGTGTGCATCCCACTTAATGTAGCAGGGCATCTAGTATCTTTGATGGAGCAACAATCAGCCACATGGTCTTCCAGACTCAGTAGGGATAAAGGGATTCTTGGTAGAGATTTCAGAGTAAAATAAAATTATTTGTCACAAATCTCAAATAAGGTCAATGTGAAAAATGTTTAAAAATATAGTGAAATTAAACACACATAAAAGCCTCTCTATGAAATCTGTTGAAACGTTTTCTAAATGTTTGATTTTTCCTTGTAATAACTATTTTCAGAGTAATGTCTGAATTGAGTTCCTTCATTCGTTACAGTTATTGGCGTTTGAGTTCAATTAGAAAGTCTTCTAAATATTTGTGTCTTTAAATTTACTTTATTTCATGCACTCTCTGGTGTTTACTCCAGTGTGTATTAAAATGAAGGTCTTTCCACATTCATTAGTTCCAAGGGTTTGAATCTAGTAAGCATTTTGTGATATTGAGTAAATACTGAATTCCAGAAAAGGCGTGTCTTGTCCACTTTCTTGACATTTTACAGTTCTTCTGCTACATGGTAACTATGACTTGAAGTAAGTTGGGAGTTCCAGTGAGAGGTCGGACACATTCTGTCTATGTGCAGAGTTACTCTCCTATATAAAATCTTGGCCATGAAGTAAATGAAGAAAAGGCCATAGATGTTTTCACACATACATTATGTCTGTAGATTACTCTCCAGTTATGAATTTGGCAATGTCGAGTAAGGTTTGAGGGCCACATAAAGGTCTTGCCACATTCTTCACATTCATAAGGTTTCTCTCCAGTATGAATTCAGTGATGTGCAGTAAGTCTTGAGCTGTCATGAAAGGCCTTGTCACATTTGTTACATTGGTAAGGCTTCTCTCCAGGGTGAATTCGGTGATGTTTAGTAAGGGACGTGACCCACAAAAAGGCCTTGCCACAGTCATTACATTTGTAAGATTTTTCTCCAGTGTGAATTCGGTGATGTTTAATAATATCTGAGGGCATCTTAAAGGCCTTGCCACACTGTTTACATTTGTAAGGCTTCTCTCGGTGATGTTGAAGAAGCCCTGAGCTCTGCTTAAAGGCCTTGTCACATTCTTGACATTGGTAAGGTTCCTCTCCAGTATGAATTCTGTAATGTTGGGTAAGCACTGAGTTCTGATTAAAGGTCTTGCCACATTCATGACATTGGTAAGGTTTCTGTCCTGTATGAAGTCTGTGATGTTGAGTAAGGTCTGCAGGGTGCATAAAGGCCTTGCCACATTCTTGACATTGGTAAGGTTTCTCTCCAGTATGAACTCAGTGATGTTGAGTAAGCTCGGAAGGCCACATTAAGGCCTTGCCACATTCCTGACAATTGTAAGGTTTCTTTCCAGTATGAATTCTGTGATGTTGGCTAAGCCCTGAGCTCTGGTGAAAGGCCTTGCCACATTCCTGACAATTGTAAGATTTCTCTCCAGTATGAACTCAGTGATGCCGAGTAACGTCTGAACTCCACTTAGAGGCCTTGCCACATACTTGACATTGGTAAGGTTTCTTTCCAGTAGGAGTTCGGTGATGCTGAGTAAGGTCGCAATGCCACTTAAAGGTCTTGCCACATACTTCACATTGGTAACATTTCTCTCCAGTATGGGTTTGGTGACTTCCAGGAAGCGTGGAGGGCAATGTAGATGCTTTCACACCTTTTGCCCATTTGTACTGTTTCACTCCAGTATGGATTGGCTTATGTCCCTTTACTGATGAAGGGTCCTTAAAAGGTTTACCACATTCCTTGCATTTACATATTTTGCATATTTTCTCTCCAGTATGCATTCCCGGAACCGAGATAATGTTGAGTGGCAGTCAAAGGATTTACAACATTCCTTAAAAATACAAGTTTTCTCGCCCCTAGGAATTGTCTTGTTTCTATTTTGTCTTGATGACTGACTAAACAGGGTCCCTGGTTTATTAGATGTGAACGGGCTTTTTGCCTCATGAATTCTCTGATGATCAGCAACACTGCAGGACTGGTTATGAGCTTTCCCACATTCATTATCCTTGTGAGGACTGTCTCCAGAAGAGAGTATACTGAGGTTAGAGCTTGGATGAAAGCCTTCCCCACATTTATCACATTCATAATGGTTCTCCGCAAACCTAGTCCTGACACATCTGTGAGCATGGGAGCCCTGGTTCAATGTTTTCTCAGATTCAGTGCACTGAGCAGTTCTGTCTCCAGAGAGAAGCCTCTGGTCATACTGTAGGGTCGACTCCTCTGTGAAGCCCCTGTCAAATGGATCCCACTGAGCACTTTGTTTTTCATTTCTGAATCTCTGATTTAAATTCAGGCCAGTCCTATCTTCCAAATGGCTCAAATCATTATTCTCATCATGGACTAGGTTACTTTCCAGATGTGCCAAATGATCTGTCCACAAATCGCTATGATGGAATATCTGATTGGAGCTTGTGCTGACAGAAACACACTGCTCTGCATAAACAGTTGACTTCAAAAGGGAGGATTTCCACAGACATTTATGTCCTTCACCATTTGGAGCAGTGAGATTCTCATGAAAGGCAGTTGACTTGGTTTGGATTTGTCTTCTCTGAAATCTTTGATGCCCATCACGCTCCCCATCGTTGTCCCAGTCTCTATGTAAGTGTAAAATCTCAACAGCACTATGTTTGTATCTGTGCATTGATCCATTCCAGAAAGAACCTTGTATGCTCTGCTTTAGCAGGAAACTCTGGGTGTCCTGCGAAGATACAGCTGAATGGAAGCCTATGGTCTCTTTTCTCTTCACATCCCAGAGCTGCTTCTCTTGCTCCAAGAAAGCGATCAGGTCTGGCTTTGACACAGTGAGACCTAAGAAGCAGAGGTGTCCATAGTTCTCCAACATCACATTCCTGTACAGTTGCCGCTGAGTGTGGGTGAGGTGTCCCCACTCCTCCTGAGAGAGTTCTATGGCCACATCCCTGAATGTCAGCTGTCCCTGAGAACTGGCCATTTCTCCTTTCCTTTCGTCCTCTGGATTTCTTTCCCACAAGATACCTGCTGAGGCCTCTTTTGCCAGCGAAGCAATGAAGCTGCTGTTCCTCTTGATCCCCAGCTCCGTGTTCACATTAGATTTGGGGTCTGAGGCGTGGAGTTCAGGTCATACAGCAGAAATGAATTTAGGAGAGGAAAACTTGTTTTTCTGGCTCCATTCTGAGTTCTTTGGCTGAGACTTTTTGAGTATCAGAGGGTTCCAGTGGAGAGAAAAGTTAAATGCTTCCTTTTGTTCACAAGTCAATACTTTATCGCATTCTTTTTAAGTCACAGATATCTTAAGAGAAAGTTTCCTTAATCTGGAATAATGGTGGGGAAATCTGAACCGGGCAGTGCCAAGTCCACAGGGTGGTCTTCTTTGCTCCTCACAAGAAGGAGCAAGCTAGATGCTTCTTACCGTGACATCAAGTCACCATAAATGGAGTGCCTTAAAAGAACAGTTCTGAGGGTGCAGAGTCCCAACAAGGATCTCAATGGACTAAAATCCAGACGTCCACAGGGCACTTTCCCTTCTGGAGGCTCTAGGAGAGGGTGGAAATTAGTCAAGGGAAACCACACTAAAATGCAGTCACAAGGTTTTAGCAAGGGAGCTCCTCTGCCCTCCTTACCTCCTATTGCATTGCAGCCCCAGGGGAGAGGCTGATCTGACCATACAGGGACTTGACATTGCACAGGCATAGGCCTCTACTAACCTGGCCAGAGTAAGAAATGCTAGCTTTGTCCCCCCAGGGAGACACCAGCTCTCTTCTGACTCACAGTTCACCCCGATGGACTTTTAGAACAATCTTCCCAACTGACCCCTTTCCTCAAAAAGAAGAGCATCCCTCCCATTTGTTCTCTGGACTTGCTTATGGATTTGCCAACATTGCTTTATCCCAGATCACCTTTCCCTTTTATTCCCGACAAGTCCCATTTTTGCTGGTAAAATAATTGGCAGTTTGTGTTTTTTAGGTGAAACACACAGTGTGTCTCTTTGCCTGTTCCAGCTTTTAGAGGCCCTTCCTCCATGCTTAGCCCCAGCCCCAGCAGAGAGAGTCCTCCTCACGCAGCATCCTTCTGACCTCTTTCTCTGCCTCTTCCAGTTTTAAGACCCCCTTGTCATTCAGGGGGTTGCCTGGAGAATCCAGAATCATCTCCCCATCTCAAGGTCCTTAACATAAGCACCTCTGTAGGGTCCCTTTTGCTGCTGATGGAACACGTGCACAGGTTCCTGATGATGGGGTTTTGGAATACAGGTGAGGTTTGGTGGAGTGAGGTTGGGATCCAATGACAAAGAAAGAATTCTTGCAATGTCTCTGGTGCAAAATGTTGGTTTTAGTAAAGCATGGGAACAGGACCCTTGGGCAGAAAGAGCTGATGCCCTGGGGTTGGGAGCCAAGGCTCATTATACACTTGGGCATTAGGGGTTGGGAAAAAATGAGGTATTCAAAAGAATATGCTAAAAAGGACCTTCAAGATCCTGGAGGCCTTTGCCATTGTCAAGTTAAGGTTGTTTTTCCCTATAGTTCAGCATTACCAAGAACACAGCTGGCAGCTTCCTGGAACTGTCCCAGAGACCTCACCCAGGAGTGGGATGTCAGGAGCTCAGGGAGTCAGCCTGTGCTTTCTCCTTTAGCTAGCCTTCTGCTTCCTCCTCACTGGCATTATCTTGGGCACCTCCTAAGGACAGGGCATTATTCTGCCTCCCACCACACTACAAACTAGGTGACAACTAAAGTTGGACACCCTCCACCCCCCCCCAATCTTTTCAAATTTCAACAATCCAGTAAAAGCAAAGCACTCCCTCAATGCACAATCAAGATGAAGGCAAATCAGGACCCTAGGACACTCCAACCAGGGCCATAAAATTGCCCAAGTACTGGTCTCTTGGGAGTATTTGTTTTGCTTTGTTTTTCAGGCCTGGATTTTTTCCATCAAAAGGCTATCTTTGATGCAGAAATCTCATCCAAGGGAAAGAGCACTTCAGTGGAGGGAGGGAAGGTGGTGGCAGAGCTGGGGGCCTGAAACCCTGCTAACCCCCTGACGTGAACTCTGAGCCCAGTCTAAGGGAGCAAAATGGATGGTTTCCTTTGGCCCGGTCCTCAAAAGCAGGATCCTTGGGCGTTCTCTCTCTGGCAGCCATGAGGGGCGCCACGTCCCTGCCCTAGGAGCCTGTCTGGTGAAGAAGCCAGCCCTGGTGGTGTTCTCAGGGCCTGGGATGTTGCTGCCAGGTGTCAGCCAGAGGGCCAGCCCAGAGGTTGCTGGCTTTGGGTTCCCCGCCCCCTCCCATGGGGTATCTAGGCCTCTGGGTTGTGTGGGGGACTGGCTAGGAGGCTGAGCCCCACAAGTGCAGCCAATGCACTCTGTCTCCTCAAAGCCTGTTCTAAGGAGAGGGAGAGAGAGAGAGAGAGATGGATCTGTGCTTCTCTGTCTGCTGGAAAGTCCTCCCTCGTGTTCCTCTCAGGCTGGGGCAGCCTCCCCTGTGCTGAGTGCTCTGTGTGCCTGTCTGTGTGTGGTGGCAGGGAGACCCCCTGACATCATAGATAGGGCGTGTCTGATGTAAATCAATTACTCTTAGGCAGTGGTTCTGGGCTGGAGAACTCCTGGGGCAGAGGATGTAGCAGTGCTGTAGCTTTCATTGTATTAGGAAGACTCCTGTGGAGGGTGAGGATGCTTGGGGCAGGAGTGGGTGCTGAGGGTTTTGGAGAGCTGGCTGGTGAGTAGTGAGCATGTGTGCAGTGTGGACTGTGGGTGAGGCTAGTGTGGGGCGGAGGCGGAGGCGGAGAGGGTCATACTTACCCAGCAGGTGAGACACCATGATCAAGCAGGTCGTTTTCCCAGGATGAGGCTTGTCCATTGCACTGCAGATGTGCTGATCCCTGTGATTTCCCCAAATGTGGGAAACTCGACTCCATAATTGATAGCAGTGGGGGACTGCGTTCATGCTTTCCCTGGGTAATAGGGGAGATGCTCTGATTTTTTTTTTTCTTACAGCTTTATCATTTAAGAGAGCATTTGTAGTTGGTGCTGTTTTAGTGGTACCACTTACTTAGTGAATGCGTGATTTATAACCCACTTAACCACATTGCTGGTTGATTGTCTTTCTCACCAGAGACACGTGGGAGTCCTTTATGCACAGTTTTTAGGAAAAGATTGGGCCTCTTGTTTTTCTTGAGGTCTCTCCTGAAGCAGCGTGCCACGTTCTCCAATATTTTGTGTGATTCTGCTTACATTTTGGTGTCTTTCAGCCCAAGGATCTAGGCGAAGAAGGTGCTTTCTTCTTCTTCTCCGCGTTCCCCAGGGAACACAAGCCAGAGTCTGTCCCCCTCTGCTGCCCTCTGGCTCCCCTTTTCCCACCAGCACCCTACAAAGCCTCATGCAATCCCCAGACTCCCTATCCTTAATCAGGCCACTTCTTACCCTTGGCAGCCTTCCTCCAGAAGGCCTTTCAGAGAATATAGGCGTTGGAATTTGACATGCTTTTGTTTGTTTATTTATTTATTTAAGTTTATTTAAGCAATCTCTATACCCAGCAGAGGTGGGGGGATCCCGAGCTCAAGACCCCTAGATCCAGAGTCTGGTGTTCTCCAGACTGAGCCAGCCAAATGACTCTTGACAGGCTTCTAAAGAGGCATGTCTCTGAAGGTTTTGAAGGGGTCGGGGGTGGGAGGTTGGGGGAACCAGGTGGTGGGTATTAGAGAGGGCATGGATTGCATGGAGCACTGGGTATGGTGCAAAATCAATGAATACTGTTACACGGAAAAAAATAAATAATTTTTTTAAAAAATTTTAAAAATATAAAATAAAGAGGTACGTCTGTCCACTTGCAAAAGACCCGTTCAGTTGGCACCATAGACCTTTCCCAGACAGCAGGTTAGCTCTTGGGCAAGGGGTGGTGGGCCTTCTGCTTACTCTCAGGCTCAAGCAAAAACTGTCCTTACAGCTGTGTTGCTTTGCTCCAAGCTTGAAGGGGTTTCTGGCTTTGTGCTTTCACTGGAGCTGGGGCTTTTTCCCTGTAAAAGCCTCTATTCAGAATCTACATTGACGCTTTCCAACTTTGATTTTTACTTAGTGGGGGGCACACCAATAGGGACTTACAGGAAATGGTTTACTCTTCTCGACCATTTAACAAATCACTAAAGCTACACTGGAAATGTTCCCAAGTAATTTAAATGTATCGCAAACAAAGCTTAATATTACAGAAAACAAAAAATATGCAGAAACCAACATGATAGCATTCACAGTGTGTGGCATTCCATCCAATGGTTTGAGGTCTGCAGACAAGCAGGGGAAATGAGCTCTCATGAGGAGACGGGTCACTTATCTGAAAATGACCCAGAGCTGACACCAAGGTGAGAATCACCAGAGGACAAGAAAGTGTTTGTTATAACTGCATCCCATCAGTTCAAAACATTCAGCAGATGCATGGAAAATGTAAAACAAAACAAAACAAACAAACAAACAAAAACTTCACATTAAGAGATGAAAACCACAATGTCTGAGAGGAAATGTATTGCAAGGTGCTGGCAGCGATTAGAGAAGGCAGAAGAAAAAAGTTTGATAGGAATCCCACGGAATCTGCAGATCATGGTGCTGCCTTCTTAGATACTTCAGTCCTTCCAATCGGTTAACACAGGATGTCTTTCCACTTGTTTAGGTTTTCTTTAATCTCTTGCAGCAATGTTTTGTAGTTTTCAGTGGACAGGTTTTGTGCTTCCTTGAATCAGTTATTCGTAGATACTATTCTGGTGGGTGCTGTTATAAATTGAATTGTTTTCTTAATTTCCTTTTCCAATTGTTCATTGCTAGGGTATAGAAACACCTGATTTTGTCTGTCTTATACCCTGCAGCTCTGCTGATTTAAGTTATGGACTCTAGTAGTTAGGTATTTGGTGTTTTTCCTCTATGTAGGAGCACGTCGTCTGCAAATACAAATAAAAATTGTCCTTTGAAAAACTTGGGGGTTAGGGGTACAGGTTCCCACAATTGAAAATCTGTGTATGACTTTCGACTCCCCAAAAACATAACTAGTAACAGCCTACTAAAGCCTTACAGACAACAGAAACAGTTGATTAACACAAGTTCTTTGTTGTTTGTATTACATACTTTATTCTTTCAATACAGTGAGTTAGTGTAAAGAAAATGTCATTGAGAAAATCATGAGGAAGAGAAAATACGTTGACAGTACCATACTGTATTTGTAAGAAGAAAAAATCACCCCTTAAGTGGACCTACATTGTTCAGTACAATTCAAACCCGTGTTGTTCCCCAGTCAACTATAGTTTTATTGCTTCTTTTTCAAATGTTTCCCCTCGCCTTCAGGTTATTTTAAAACTTGATTTATAGTTGATACACCATGTGACACCAGTTTGACTTGACAAGATAGTGACTGGACAACTCTATAAATTATGTTACGTTCACTGCAAGTGTAGCTACCTTCTGTCACCACACAGAGCTGTTACTGTATCACCGAGTATATAATCTGACATCTATCCTCTTAATATATATATTTTTTTAATCTTCACTGTGGATGATGTTTTGACAGAGTGTAGAATTCTACCCCTGCCTCTCCCCCCACCACTACTATGGGCCTCCTTTGGACTCTGCCAGAGAGAAGCAGTGACACACAGGAGGTTCCCCACATAGGTCACTGCAGCACCTGATCATGGACGAGGATGCTCAGCCCAGGACAGGGAAATACAGATTAGCAGGAACCCTTCTTTGCAAGCCCAGCTCCAATTTGAATAAACAGGGTGCCCCTTCTAAGTCCCTGCAGAGATGGCTCAGCACCCAGAATCTGGCCATATATAGATGGTCAGAAATGGGCAGATTCCCTCTAAACCAGCCCTAACCATTCCATTTAAACTTAGAAGAATTTTAATAGCAGCACAGGCTCTTTTCTCTATTCTGATGGGGAAAGGGGAGCCTCAGTGCCAGTGCGAGAAGAGCAGCAATTATGTCATTATGTCATTGGCTGTTAACCTAATGGTTGATGGGTAGAGCCCAAATAGCGGACTAAACCTACTTCAGATCTATCCAGGGGCACGTGGGAAACTCAGTAGGTTAAACGTCTGCCTTCAGCTCAGACCATGATCCCAGAGTCCTGGGATGGAGCCCCCATCAGTCTTCCCGAGCCTGCTGCACCCTCTCCTTCTGCTGCTCCCCCTGCTTGTTCTCGCTCTCTCTCTCTCTTTCTCCCTCTCTGTCAAACCAATAAATATATAAATATAAAATAAATCTTTTTTAAAAATCCTTCCAGATCTTGCCAGCTGCTTTCATGTGTTCTGCAGCCCTCACTTCCTTCTCAAATCTCCAGCGAGCTGGTTACCCATCTCTTTGCCTCCTGCCCCCTGATATCCTTGTGCCACCTGGATGTCTCCTCCCTTAAGTCATCTGCCCCCTTGTGGAGTTCAGGGAAATTGCGGGGGCCAGAGGCTGAAGGCACAGGCCCTGAATCCCTGACTCCAGCTGTGACCTCAGACACCAGGCTCTAAATCACCAACTGCTGGACCCAGGATGTGGCAACTCAACAGCCAGTATTTGCCTGGGGACCCCAGGATACACTGAAGTGGGACTGTCGCATTCTTTCTCTTTTTTTTAAGATTTTATTTATTTATTAGACAGAGAGAGATCACAAGTAGGCAGAGAGGCAGGCAGAGAGAGAGAGGAGGAAGCAGGCTCCCTGCTGAGCAGAGAGCCCGATGCGGGGCTCCATCCCAGGACCCTGAGATCATGACCTGAGCCGAAGGCAGCAGCTTAACCCACTGAGCCACCCAGGCGCCCATCTTTCTCTTTTTTTAAGGTGAAATTTACATACAAGAATCTCACCCATTGTAAAAGTATCCTACAATGACAGCGTTGTTCAGCTAGGACCCTAGTTTGTTTTAGAGGCTTCCTTCACCTCCCCCCACCTCCTCCAGCCCCTCTGCAGACAATCTCTGCTCCCTCCTTCAGCCCCAAGCAATGCTGATCTGCTTTCTGTCTCTATGCATGGCTCCATTCTGGACATTGTACATAAATCGAATGAGACAGTATGTAGTCCTTGGTGACTGGCTTCTTTCATGTAGTATGCTTTTCAGGGTCCTCCATGCTGTAGCTTCAATCAGATTTCTCTGTCTGTTGTTGCCAAATAGAATTCCATGGTACAGATGGGCCACATTTGTTCATTCACCAGCCAGTGACCTTTTGTGTTGCTGTCAGGTTTTTCCTATTGTGAGTCATGCTGACCTGAATGATACTTAACAAGGCTTGAGTGGTCAAATGCTTTTATTTCTCTTGGATTTCTGGTTGTGGAATTGCTGGGAACAATGGGAAGCTTGTGTTGAACTCTTAAGAACACTCAAAGTGACTTTCAAAGTGGCTCTTTCATTTTTGTTCCCCCTAGCAATCTAGGAGAGTCCACTTTCTCCACGTTCTCAGCAACACTTGGTATTGTCTTTTGATCAGAATCACATTTCTTGGTGTAAAATGGTTCCTGGTTTTACATGCATTACCCTGCAGACTAGTAACATTGATGACCTTTGTCTGTGCTTATGAACCATGTATGTGTCTTCTTTGGTAACATGTGTATCTGAGTCTTATACTGGCTTTTTATTAACAGTGTGTTCCTTCTGCCCATTCAAAATACTCTTATGTCTTGTTGATGTGAGTCCTCACTGGGTATTTAATCCACAAATATTGTCTCCTTATCAGTGGCTTCTCTGTTCCTTTTCTCAGTGGTAAAGTTGGATGCAAAAAACATGTTTGTCTTAAGTTTTTCTCTTCCATGTTTTGTTCTTGCTGTAGCGACTGAGAACTCTTCACTTAATGCAAAGCCCTGACCATTTTCTATTGTGTAATCATCTGGAATGGTTGTTATGGCTCTTCTACTTAGGTCTGCAACCATTTTGAGTTCATGGCTGTGAAAGGGGTGATTTTCAGTAACAACCATGGGGAGAGCTTTGTCCTGACGGGGCAAGAGAACCTAGAGATAACGTGTTTCTCAGTTATTCTCCACCAGCCAGGAAAGGGGATTTTACCCTCTTGTACCTATTAATGAAGGGCTGAGTGCCTTTGGGGAGGGGAGTTCAATAGGGCTGGTGGTCATATATGGCACTTACTCCTCATTCTCTGGGACTGGGTACAAAGTAGCTCCAGGAGCCCAGGGCAGTCCTAGTCAGAGATGTCTTTAGGAGCACAAACACACTGAGAGCAAGAGAGGATTACACAGAAAGGATGAAGGAGATCCCAGGGGATCTGATATGGTTTCCTACGGGATCTTCAATCAGTGGGTAGGAAACAGGACTCCCACTCAGCAGGAACTCAGGAAACATGCCCAGAGGGAGGAGAGCAGATTGAAGGCAATTCCCAGAGTTTGATCTATTTTTGCCAACATGAAAATCATGATATGTGCCTGGATATCAAAGGTGCCTGAAGGGACACATGGCTGGCTCAGTCGGTAGAGTGTGCAACTCTCAACTCAGGGGCCCCACATTAATTATGGAGACTAGCTAAAAAAAAAAAAAAAAAAAAAAAAACCAGAAACAAAACAAAAAACAAATAAAGAAAAAATAAATGGGAGCGTGAGTCAGGAATCTGGAATTACTCCCTCTAAGGAAAGGACAAGGCAAGGGTGATGGGTGGCTCGGTTGGTTAAGCGGCTGCCTTCAGCTCAGGTCATGATTGCAGGGTCCTGGGATCCAGCCCCACATTGGGACCCTGCTCAGCAGCTTCCCTCTCTCTCTCCCTCTGCCTGCCCCTCTGTTTACTTGTGCTCTCTATCTCCCTGCCAAATAAGTAAATAAAATCTTTAAAAAAATAAAAGAAAGAAGGGATGGGGCAGCTCAGTCCTTGCAGAACAAGAGCCATTCTGAGCCCTGGAGAATCCTAATTGTTGCCATACATTTCCCAAAAGAAACCAGAGACCCTACCTCTTTAGTATTTGCTGGGTTTCCCATGCGTGTCAGAGGTTCACTGGCTGACTAAAGTTGGCACACTAAGAACAGAAGTAGACCAAGAAACAGAATGTTCCCTGGATGCACCACATTACTCTCTTCGCTCACTGCAGTCTCACTGGAAATGAGAATGGGCATCGAAATACCTGGTATTCAGCACAGGTTAGGAAAAAAATGGAAAGTTTGGGTTAACAGATTAAATTACTGTGTCCTTGGAATGAATTTGAAGGCGAGTGTGTTGAGCGTTTTGTAGTTTCTGTGGTGGAAATGAAGGCTAACAACAAAAGAGTTCTACAAGTCAGAGTAACTTTGGTCACTTAGTATCTTCCCACTGTACAGAGTTTTCTTTCAATCTTCTGATCCCATGGTCTCGTGCTTGAATCTGAACATACTTGCACAAGGAAGTTGATGTCATTATCACACCTAAAATCTGTACCACTGCATGTCACAGTGCTCATGCCTAAGGGTACTTTGGGCTCATTTCTAACTGCCTGTAGCTCCCTTGTGGCTGACTCTGAAGGCAGCCCATTGTACCATGTGTGCTCTTCTCTCTGGCCCCACCTCCAGGTTAAGCAGTGCATCTGAGCTGTCTCCATCACTGGGGAAGGATGGAGGTCAGGGAGGTAGTAAAGAGACGGGGGTGGACTGGGGGCACAAAAGGAAAGTAGGCCTGTAAGGGGGTTGATTCCAGAGAGGACCATTGCATTGTTTTGTTTTGTTTTGTTTTGTTTTGTTTTGTTTTAGTTTCTTTTCATTGTTCCAGAATTCATTGTTTATGTACCACAGCCAGTGCTTCATGCAATATGTGCCCTCCATAATACCCACTACCAGGCTCACCCAATGTTTTTTTAAAATTATTTTATTTCTTTATTTGAGAGAGAGTGCTTGAGAGAGCAGGAGTGGTGGTGAGGCGAGGGTGAGTAAGAGGGAGAAGCAGACTCACCACCGAGCAGGGAGCTGGACATGGGGCCTATCCCAGGACCCTGGGATCCTGACCTGAGCCAAAGACTGACACTTAAGAGCCACCCAGGTGCCCCTTGAAAAAATTAAAAAAAAAAAATCTGCTACACTTAACATACAGCGTTGTATTAGTTTCACATAAGATCATGATGTTAATTTTTTTGATTATTTATTTATTTATTTTTATTTATTTATTTTACAGGGTGATGGGCAGAGGGAGAGGGAGAAAAAAGGCAGATGGAGAGAAAGAAAGGAAGGAAGGAGGGAAGGAAGAAAGAGAAAGGAGGGAGGGAGGAAGAGAGAAAAAAGAAAGAAAAGATAAGAATGGAAGGAAGGAAAGAGGGAGGGAGAGAGGAAGTAGGAAAGAAGGGAGCAACAGAAAGAAAAAGAACGAGAAAGAAAGAGAGAGAGAGAAAGAAGAAAGAGGAAGTACCCTGGTCAATTTTCCTCGTTAACTTCTAGTGAAGACCCCGTTAGCAAAACCCGAATGCTGGTGACCCCTGAGAGGGCCCCTCTCTGGCATGCTCTCAGGACAGTGTATATGATGTGTATAGATCTATTTAAGGAACAAAATTTAGAATCTATTGATTAATATGGCCACATTCCCTAGAAACTGTCACATCAGCTATGTAAGCACAGCCATGGGAAATCACCCCAAACAGCTCCATTGTGTGCACCTGGGTGGCTCAGTGGCTAAGCATCTGCCTTTGGCTCAGGTCATGATCTCAGGGTCCTGGGATTGAGCCACACATCAGGCTCCCTGCTCAGCAGGAAGCCTGCTTCTCCCTCTCCCACGCCTCCTGCTTGTGTTCCCTTTCTCGTTGTCTCTCTCTGTCAAATAAATAAGTAAAATTTTTTTTAAAGTTAAAGAAAGAAAACTTAGAGATAATATATGTTTCGTCTGGGTCAGAGCACGCCCTCTTGTGGGAAGCAGGTTCCTGCAGTTAGTGTGGCTGGGGTCTCAGGTGCTTTGCTGGTACCTCAACATTCGAACCTTGAAAATGTGAGTAAAACTTGATACTGGGGATGATTTATGATTTAGGAGGACTGATTTGGCAATACAACTCCTTATGTCACCCCCATATTGGTTGGATGTACTTTTATGCAAGTCTCTGATGTTTTCTGAAATACTTGCCATTGGCCAAGGTTAAAGCAGGATAATCTGTGTACAGAGTGACTGGTGGGTCATGGATTTTGTGGCTGTGATGGCCAAGTTTGTTGCTGAGCTCTCTTCCAAAACCACGTATCATTCTTTTGCATGTGCCCATTTGCAATGCGAAAAGTACAAAGTAATATTGGCCTGCTGCTTTTTGGTCCTTGTCATCAATTCCTTGAAAGTTCAGGATCATAATAGCTGTCAATATCTTTTTTAAGATTTATTTATGTCATTGACAAAGACACAGAGAGAGAATACAAGGAGGGGGAACCACAAGGGAGAGGTTGAAGCAGCCTCCCCGCCAAGCAGGGAACGCAATGTGGGGTTTGATCCCAGGGATCATGACCTCAGCTGAGGGCAGACACTAAACTGACTGACTCAGCCACACAGGCACCCCGACCTCTTACTAAATCCCAAACCTCATCTATCATATCTTGTATCTTGTTTTATACAATTTCCAATAGGCAGGGTCTGCAACTCAGGGGCAATTATTTGAAAGCAGTAGAGGGACAGGGCCTGGAGCTCTCACAGGAGAAATGACCTCTAATCAGGAGACAGATCAGTCATCTAAACATAACCTATAGCTGATGCAGATGGGAGAGCCACCAGAAAAGGACATGAAAACATTTATTGTAACAATTTTATATCACTTGAAAATGAAAAATAGATAAATATGAACAAGACCCTATCTATCTTTGAGAGATGAAAATGACAATGTCTGAAAGGTAGTGTACTCCAAGAGACTGACAGCAACTAGAAAATGCAAAGTAAAAATATTGATACAACCATATTGACTCCGTAGATTCCTGTATAGTATTGCCATAGGAACTACAGTAAATCATCCATACATGCACATAGTGGCTTTTACCATTAGGTCTTTAATCTCCTACAGCAGTGTTTTATACATTTCAGTGAACAAGTCTTATTTCTCCTACAATGAATTTATACCTAAATATTTTGCTGTTTTCAGTGCTGCTGTAAATGGAATTGTTTTAATTTCCTTCTCAGATTGTTCAGTGGTAGTGCATAGAAACACAAGTGATTTTTGTATATATAGTACCCTGCAACCTTATGGAATGAGTTTATGGACTCTAATATTTTTGTGTGTGGACGCTTTGAAATTTTTCTATATTTAAGCATGTCCCCTGTAAATAGAGATGCAGGTTGACCCTTAAAGAATGCAAGATTAAGGGAGCTGACTCTCAAGGTCAAAAATCTGTGTATACCTTTTGACTCCCCCAAGACTGAGCTACTAATAGTCACCTGTGGACTGGAAGCCTTAATGAAAACATAAGGAGTCGATTAACTGCTCTTTTGCAACTTACATGGATTCTACACTGTATTCATAAAATAAAGTAAGCTAGAGGGAAAAAATGTTATAAGGACAATCATAAGGAAGAGAACATATATTTAAAGTGGTAAGCTTTGTTTGTAAAAAAATGCACCAGTAAGTATACACATGCTGTTCCAACCTGTGGTGTATAAGATCGACTATAGTTTTCTTTCTTCCTTCCCACACTTCTTTTTTCTCACTTTCAATTTTGAAAGATATTCTGGCTCAGTATAGAATTCTCTTTGCCTTGGGCCACCCCTGCATTTTGCCAGCAGAGAGGAACAGCGACAGATGGGAGGTGACCTCAGCCCTGGAGTCTCGGATCAGCACCCACAGGGACAGAAAGACTACAGGAGCCCTTGTTCTTGGCACACTTGCTCCAACCAGAAGGACCACAGTGTCCCGGAGGCCACTTCAAGGAGGGCTCAGGTCTCTGGAGCTGCCCCCAACAAGAGGCCAGAGGCAATCTCTCCCTCTCACCTTCTCAACTTCCCTCTCTCATTCCCCCAACACTTCATGTTGCTGACCTCCCCACCACCATCATCCTTTTGCTGCTTTTCAGTATTTCATGGGCACACCTCTCCCTGCCACCAGCATCCAAGGCTAAGGCAGCAGAGCTCCTCTGGGTGGAGAGGAGCTTGCGTGTTCCAAGTGTTGCCTTCTAAATATTTCTCCCACGCTTGCTTGAATCTAAATCAGCTGCATGTCACAGACTTGTAAATGCTTTTGCCAACAAGAAAATAGTGGAGGGTGTGTTTGTGTGTCGGTGTGTGTGTGTTGCCTTGGAAATCATAAGGTGCTGCCTCAGGAATCTGGAGTTCCTTCTCAGGAAAGGATAGGGGAATTATCTTGGTCCTTGCATATCAAGAGCAATTCTGAGCCCTGAGAGAATTCTAAATGTTGGCTGACACTTCCCAAGATCAATCCGAGATCCTATACTTTTAGTATTTACTGGGTCTCCCATGTGGCTCAGAGGTCCACTGGCAGACAAAAGCTGGCACACTAAGGAGAGAAGTAGACCAAGATACAGAATATTCCCTGAATGACCACTACTCTCTGCCTTCACTGCAGTCTCTCTGAAAATGGGAAAGGACAATCAAAAGACCTTGCATTCAGTACAGGATAGAACAAAAGATGGAATATTGGAGTATAGTTCAAATTATTATATTTTTAGACTCTACTTGAGGGCATGTGGAAAACCTACTGAAAAGTTCTGGGCTATGCCCATGGGTAGGAGGGGCTAATGGAGACTGCAATTACACAACTCAGTATAATTTAATAACATATTTCCCTCTTCGTAGGGTTTTTCTTTCATTTTGTCTGATGCCAGGCCTGAATCTACACATATTTGTAAAAAAGAAGTTTATATCACAGAAAGCTTTAAAAATCCACACCACCGATTTGATGGTACTATTTCCTAATGGTGCTCCAGGCTGGCTTATGACTGCACGTAGCCACATCATGGCTGACTCTGAAGGCAGTCCCTTTCTAGGCATGTGTATGGTTGTCCTTGGCCCCACCTGCAGATTAAGCAGTCCCTCTGAGCTGGGTGCATCACTGGGGGAAGGATGTTGGTCAAACAGGTAATAAAGGGAAATGGGGGTATGAGGAGCGAGAAAAAGCATGCTCATAAGTGGGTGGGTTCCAGAGATTATCCTGCTGTTTCTTCCAGCAATATGCATAGCTCTCTGTCAGAAATCCAGCACTGACCAATAAGCAATGCTGAGAGACAGCAACACTGCTGTCTCCCAGCAGTGTTGGGAAAAGAATTCAATAAAAAGAATCTTGAATCCCTGCTGCTTTATAAGCTGTGCCTAAAAATTCCCCCTAGACAATTTGGGGAAGAGAGGAGAAACTGTGTTTCTTTTAAGTGTTGTGATTTCACTTCAGTGGGGCTAGCCTGGGAAACAAATATACCCCAGTCAATTTTCCTTGGGAACATCTGGTGAAGAACCTCTTGGGATGCCCATGAATGGTGGTTACCTTAGGAGAGTTTTTTTTTTTTTCCTAATTTATTTATTTTCAGCATAACAGTATTCATTATTTTTCCACCACACCCAGTGCTCCATACAATCCATGCCCTCTATAATATCCACTACCTGGTACCCCGACCTCCCACCCCCCGCCCCTTCAAAATCCTCAGATTGTTTTTCAGAGTCCATAGTCCCTCATGATTCACCTCCCCTTCCAATTTCCCCCAACTCCCTTCTCCTCTCTAACTCCCCATGTCCTCCATGCTATTTGTTATGTTCCACAAATAAGTGAAACCATATGATAATTGACTCTCTCTGCTTGACTTATTTCACTTAGCATCATCTCTTCCAGTCCCGTCCATGTTGCTACAAAAATTGGGTATTCGTCCTTTCTGATGGAGGCATAATACCCCATAGTGTATATGGACCACATCTTCCTTATCCATTCGTCCGTTGAAGCGCATCTTGGTTCTTTCCACAGTTTGGCGACCGTGGCCATTACTGCTATAAACATTGGGGGTACAGATGGCCCTTCTTTTCACTTCTGTATCTTTGGGGTAAATACCCAGGAGTGCAATGGCAGGGTCATAGGGAAGTTCTATTTTTAATTTCTTGAGGAATCTCCACACTGCTGTCCAAAGAGGCTGCACCAACTTGCATTCCCACCAACAGTGGAAGAGGGTTCCCCTTTCTCCACATCCCCTCCAACACATGTTGTTTCCTGTCTTGCTAATTTTGGCCATTCTAACTGGTGTAAGGTGATATCTCAATGTAGTTTTAATTTGAATCTCCCTGATGGCTAGTGATGATGAACATTTTTTCATGTGTCTGATAGCCATTTGTATGTCCTCATTGGAGAAGTGTCTGTTCATATTTTCTGCCCATTTTTTGATATGATTGTCTGTTTTGTGTGTGTTGAGTTTGAGGAGTTAATTATAGATCCTGAATAACAACCTTTTGTCTGTACTGTCATTTGCAAATATCTTCTCCTATTCCATGGGTTGCCTCTTTGTTTTCTTGACTGTTTCCTTTGCTGTGCAGAAGCTTTTGATTTTGATGAAGTCCCAAAAGTTCATCTTCGCTTTTGTTTCCTTTGCCTTTGGAGACATATCTTGAAAGAAGTTGCTATGGCTGATATCGAAGAGATAATTGCCTATGCTCTCCTCTAGGATTCTGATGGATTCCTGTCTCACGTTAGGGTCTTTTATCCATTTTGAGTTTATCTTCGTGTATGGTGTAAGAGAATGGTCGAGTTTCATTCTTCTACGTATAGCTGCCCAGTTTTCCCAGCACCATTTATTGAAGAGACTGTCTTTTTTCCACTGTATATTTTTTCCTGTTTTGTCGAAGATTACTTGACCATAGAGTTGAGGGTCCATATCTGGGCTCTCTACTCTGTTCCACTGATCTATGTGTTTTTTATGCCTTAAAGAACTGGAAAATCAACAACAAATCAAACCAACTCTGCACATAAGAAGGGAAATCATCAAGATTAGAGCTGAGATCGATGAGGTAGAAACCAGAGATACAGTAGAAAGTATCAATGAAACTAGAAGCTGGTTTTTTGAAAGAATCAATAAGATTGATAAACAATTGGCAACACTAATCCAAAAGAAAAGAGAGAAAGCTGAAATACATAAAATTATGAATGAAAAGGGAGAGATCACAACGAACACCAAGGAAGTAGAAACAATCATCAGAAGTTATTATCAACAGTTATATGCCAATAAGCTAAGCAACCTAGATGAAATGGATGCATTCCTGGAAAAATATAAACTCCCAAAATTGAACAAGGAAGAAATCGACAACCTGAATAGACCAATATCTAGTAACGAGATTGAAACAGTGATCAAAAACCTCCCAAAAAACAAGAGCCCAGGACCTGAGGGATTCCCTGGGGAATTCTATCAAACTTTCAAAGAAGAAATAATGCCTATTCTCCTGATGCTGTTTCAAAAAGTTGAAGCAGAAGGAAAACTTCCTGACTCTTTATATGAAGCCAGCATTACCCTGATCCCCAAGCCAGGCAAAGACCCTACCAAAAAGGAGAATTTCAGACCAATATCACTGATGAATATGGAAGCTAAGATTCTCAACAAGATCCTAGCAAACAGGATCCAACAGCACATTCAAAAGATTATCCACCATGACCAGGTGGGATTCATCCCTGGGCTACAAGGATGGTTCAACATTCACAAATCAATCAATGGGATAGAACAAATTAATAAGAGAAGAGAGAAGAACCACATGGTCCTCTCAATTGATGCAGAAGAAGCATTTGACAAAATCCAGCATCCGTTCCTGTTAAAACGCTTCAAAGTATAGGGATAGAGGGAACATTCCTAAACTTCATCAAATCTATCTATGAAAGACCTACAGCAAATATCATCTTCAATGGGAAAAAGCTTGCAGCCTTCCCGTTGAGATCAGGAACAAGACAAGGATGCCCACTCTCACCACTCTTATTCAACATAGTATTAGAAGTCCTAGCAACAGCAATCAGACAACAAAGAGAAGTAAAAGGTATCCAAATTGGCAATGAAGAAGTCAAACTCACCCTTTTCACAGATGACATGATTCTTTATATGGAAAACCCAAAAGATTCCACCCCCAAACTACTAGAACTCATACAGCAATTCAGCAACGTGGCAGGATACAAAGTCAATGTACAGAAATCAGTGGCTTTCTCATACAATAATAATGAAAATTCAGAAAGGGAAATTAGAGAATCGATTCCATTTACTATAGCACCAAGAACTATAAGATACCTGGGAATAAACCTAACCAAAGAGGTAAAGGATCTGTACTTGAGGAACTACAGAACACTCATGAAAGAAATTGAAGAAGACACAAAAAGATGCAAGACCATGCCATGCTCTTGGATCGGAAGAATAAACATTGTTAAAATGTCTATACTGCCTAGAGCAATCTATACTTTTAATGCTATTCCGATTAAAATTCCACCAGTATTTTTCAAAGAGCTGGAGCAAATAATCCTAAAATTTGTATGGAATCAGAAGAGACCCGGAATCGCTAAGGAAATGTTGAAAAAAATAAAACGGGGGGCATCATGTGACCTGATTTCAAGCTTTACTACAAAGCTGTGATCACCAAGACAGCATGGTACTGGCATAAAAACCTTAGGAGAGTTATTACCTATGGCATGCTTTTAGTAGGATGTATGTAATGTGTGCAGAACCCTTTAGGGTATCAAATTTAGAATCTATGGCTTTCTGTGCCTCAGTTCCTTGGAACATGTCACATCAATTATGTATCTGCATAGATGACCCAAAACAGCTTCATCTTGTGTAAGCGATGATCTCATATACCATATACATACCACATATGTTCAATGTGGGCCAGAACATGTCCTAATGTGGAAAAGAGATTCTTACAAATAGGAAACATGTTATTAATATACCTTTCACGTCATGTGCGGAGGCTTCAACAAGCAAATAGGAAGTGCAACACATCCATCTTACCTTGAAAAACTATGGGCATTGTTGAATACCCATGGTAGCATTTGCTAGTTAACCTGTGCTGCCCTGGCATAGCCTTGTCCGCTTTACACTGCACATTCATTATCTCTAGGACTTACACGTGCGCACACAGGCACACTCTCCTCCAGTCCCTCAGAACAGAACTTGTCGACAAAATATGTGCCAGTCCTAGAGTAGTAGGTCCCAGAGCCTGTGAGCAGAATATGCCTAAACAGCAGCCCATTTCCGCCTTTACTACAGAAGACTCATCCATTATGTGGTCCCTTTCCTGTTTACCTTCTCTCTTCTCCATGACCCCCAGGCCCACAGTGTATCCCACCCACCCCACCCTCTGGCCAATGCCCAGCCACTGACCAGGAAGAAATCACGTTGACATCCCTGGGTTTAGGCCTCCTCTGGTTTCTGTGGCATTGCTGGGCCTGCCACGTAGAAAACTAGCTCTTGAAAGTGAAAACTGTAATAGTAGGAAAAAGAGCAACAACCAAAAGACTCGTAGAATAATGAGAAGGGTATATTCTGGAAATCAGAGTGAAAATTGTAAGAGGACAAACAGAGAAGATAGACCCATAAGTTGTGTGTGGTAAGCCCAGGTGTGAGGAAGAGGATTTGCAGTGGAACAAAAAATGTGACGCCAGTGTCGTCCTCAGCTGGGGGGAAGGCATGGGGACCAGCTTTCCAAAGGTTCCTGGGAAGAAGAGGGAAGGAAGGGCCTGAAATTAAACCCCATAGAGCCATCCAGTCCTGGATGCATGTAGTGGTGACGGGCAGCATGAACACTAGGAGCTCAGCCTCTGTCACAGATTCAGAGGAATGCAATCCAAACAACATGCAGTTAAATAGGGTAGAGTGGTGACATCTTGCTAGACTGATCCTTGAAAGAAATGAAGCATTTCCTTCTGAATGTGGCAAGCAAGAGTCCTTTCGAGGAGGAGTCAAGATGGCGGAGAAGTAGCAGACTGAGACTACTTCAGCTAGCCGGAGATCAGCTAGATAGCTTATCTAAAGATTGCAAACACCTGAAAATCCATCGGCAGACCGAAGAGAAGAAGAACAGCAATTCTGGAAACAGAAAAACAACCACTTTCTGAAAGGTAGGACTGGAAGAGAAGTGAATCCAAAGCGACGGGAAGACAGACCCCGGGGGGGAGGGGCCAGCTCCCGGCAAGCAGCGGAGCAACAAAGCACAAAATCAGGACTTTTAAAAGTCTGTTCCGCTGAGGGACATCGCTCCAGAGGCTAAACCGGAGCGAAGCCCACGCGGGGTCAGCGTGGCCTCAGGTCCCACAGGGTCACAGAAGGATCGGGGGTGTCTGAGTGTAGCAGAGCTTGCGGGTATTGGAACGGGAAAGCTGGCTACAGAGACAGAGCCGACAATAAGCTTGCAGCTCGGTGTTACCTTGAACCAGTCGCAGGCTCTGTGAGCTCAGAGCGCGGCGGAGGTCAGGCAGATGGGAGTAACTGGGCACTGTTCTCTGAGGGCGCACTGAGGAGTGCGGCCCTGGGCTCTCGGAGACCAGGAAGCCATCATTTGTATTCCCATCCTCTGGAACTCTATGGAAAGCGCTCAGGGAACAAAAGCTCCTGAAAGCAAACCCGAGCGGATTACTCACCCCGGCCCCTGGTTAGGGCGGTGTAATTCCGCCTGGGGCAAAGACACTTGAGAATCACTACACCAGGCCCCGCCCCCAGAAGATCAACAAGAAATCCAGCCAAGACCAAGTTCACCTTCCAAGGAGTGTGGTTTCAATACCAAGGAGAGCAGCAGAATTCCAGAGGAGGAGAAAGCCAAGCACGGAACTCATGGCTTGTTCCCTGTGATTTTTTTTAGTCTTGCAGTTAATTTAATTTTTGTCTTTTTCATTTTTTGTTGTTTTTTTTCTCGCCTTCGGGTAAATTTTTTTTTTAACTGTTACCTTTTTCTTTTTTAACGATTTTTTAGTAGATTATCTAATATATATATTTTTTCTTTTTTACATTTTTCTAAGGTGTTTGTTTTTTAATTCTTTTCTTTTTTTTTTCTTTTTTCTATTTTTTTTTCTTCCTTTTTGAACCTCTTTTTATCCCCTTTCTCCTGCATCACGATTTTGGATCTCTTCTAATTTGGTTAAAGCATATTTTCCTGGGGTTGTTGCCAACCTTTTAGTATTTTACTTGCCCCTTCATATACTCTTATCTGGACAAAATGACAAGACGGAAAAATTCAACACAAAAAAAAAAAAAAAGAACAAGAGGCAGTACCGAAGGCTAGGGACCTAATCAATACAGACATTGGTAATATGTCAGATCTAGAGTTCAGAATGACAATTCTCAAGGTTCTAGCCGGGCTCGAAAAAGGCATGGAAGGTATTAGAGAAACCCTCTCGAGAGATATAAAAGCCCTTTCTGGAGAAATAAAAGAACTAAAATCTAACCAAGTTGAAATAAAAAAAGCTATTAATGAGGTGCAATCAAAAATGGAGGCTCTCAATGCTAGGATAAATGAGACAGAAGAAAGAATTAGTGATATAGAAGACCAAATGACAGAGAATAAAGAAGCTGAGCAAAAGAGGGACAAACAGCTACTGGACCACGAGGGGAGAATTCGAGAGATAAGTGACACCATAAGACGAAACAACATTAGAATAATTGGGATTCCAGAAGAAGAAGAAAGAGAGAGGGGAGCAGAAGGTATACTGGAGAGAATTATTGGGGAGAATTTCCCTAATATGGCAAAGGGAACACGCATCAAAATTCAGGAGGTTCAGAGAATGCCCCTCAAAATCAATAAAAATAGGCCCACACCCCGTCACCTAATAGTAAAATTAACAAGACTCAGTGACAAAGAGAAAATCCTGAAAGCAGCCCGGGAAAAGAAGTCTGTAACATACAATGGTAAAAATATTAGATTGGCAGCTGACTTATCCACAGAGACCTGGCAGGCCAGAAAGAGCTGGCATGATATTTTCAGAGCACTAAATGAGAAAAACATGCAGCCAAGAATACTATATCCAGCTAGGCTACCATTGAAAATAGAAGAAGAGATTAAAAGCTTCCAGGACAAACAAAAACTGAAAGAATTTGCAAATACCAAACCAGCTCTACAGGAAATATTGAAAGGGGTCCTCTAAGCAAAGAGAGAGCCTACAAGTGGTAGATCAGAAAGGAACAGAGACCATATACAGTAACAGTCACCTTAAAGGCAATACAATGGCACTAAATTCATATCTCTCAATAGTTACCCTGAATGTTAATGGGCTAAAAGCCCCTGTCAAAAGACACAGGGTATCAGAATGGATAAAAAAACAAAACCCATCTATATGTTGCCTCCAAGAAACTCATTTTAAGCCCGAAGACACCTCCAGATTTAAAGTGAGGGGGTGGAAAAGAATTTACCATGCTAATGGACATCAGAAGAATGCAGGAGTGGCAATCCTTATATCAGATCAATTAGATTTTAAGACAAAGACTATAATAAGAGATGAGGAAGGACACTATATCATACTCAAAGGGTCTGTCCAACAAGAAGATTTAACAATTTTAAATATCTATGCCCCCAACGTGGGAGCAGCCAACTATATAAACCAATTAATAACAAAATCAAAGAAACACATCAACAATAATACAATAATAGTAGGGGACTTTACACTCCCCTCCCTGAAATGGACAGATCATCCAAGCAAAATATCAGAAAGGAAATAAAGGCCTTAAACGACACACTGGACCAGATGGACATCACAGATATATTCAGAATATTTCATCCCCAAGCAACAGAATACACATTCTTCTCTAGTGCACATGGAACATTCTCCAGAATAGATCACATCCTCGGTCATAAATCAGGACTCAACCAGAATCAAAAGATTGGGATCATTCCCTGCATATTTTCAGACCACAATGCTCTAAAGCTACAACTCAACCACAAGAGGAAGTTTGGAAAGAACCCAAATACATGGAGACTAAACAGCATCCTTCTAAAGAATGAATGGGTCAACCAGGAAATTAAAGAAGAATTGAAAAAAATCATGGAAACAAATGATAATGAAAATACAACGGTTCAAAATCTGTGGGACACAACAAAGGCAGTCCTGAGAGGAAAATATATAGCGGTACAAGCCTTTCTCAAGAAACAAGAAAGGTCTCAGGTACACAACCTAACCCTACACCTAAAGGAGCTGGAGAAAGAACAAGAAAGATACCCTAAGCCCAGCAGGAGAAGAGAAATTATAAAGATCAGAGCAGAAATCAATGAAATAGAAACCAAAAAAACAATAGAACAAATCAACAAAACTAGGATCTGGTTCTTTGAAAGAATTAATAAAATTGATAAACCCCTGGCCTGACTTATCAAAAAGAAAAGAGAAAGGACCCAAATAAATAAAATAATGAATGAAAGAGGAGAGATCACAACACCAAAGAAATACAAACTATTATAAGAACATATATGAGCAACTCTACGCCAATAAATTTGACAATCTGGAAGAAATGGATGCATTCCTAGAATCATATAAACTACCACAACTGAACCAGGGAGAAATAGAAAGCCTGAACAGACCCATAACCAGTAAGGAGATTGAAACAGTCATTAAAAATCTCCAAACAAACAAAAGCCCAGGGCCAGATGGCTTCCCGGGGGAATTTACCAAACATTTAAAGAAGAACTAATTACTATTCTCCTGAAACTGTTCCAAAAAATAGAAATGGAAGGAAAACTTCCAAACTCATTTTATGAGGCCAGCATCACCTTGATCCCAAAACCAGACAAGGATCCCACCAAAAAAGAGAGCGATAGACCAATATCCTTGATGAACACAGATGCGAAAATACTCAACAAATTACTAGCCAATAGGATTCAACAGTACATTAAAAAGATTATTCACCACGGCCAAGTGGGATTTATTCCAGGGCTGCAAGGTTGGTTCAACATCCGCAAATCAGTCAATGTGATACAACACATCAATAAAGGAAAGAACAAGAACCATATGATACTCTCAATAGATGCTGAAAAAGCATTTGACAAAGTACAGCATCCCTTCCTGATCAAAACTCTTCAAAGTGTAGGGATAGAGGGCACATACCTCAATATCATCAAAGCCATCTATGAAAAATCCACCACAAATATCATTCTCAATGGAGAAAAACTGAAAGCTTTTCCGCTAAGGTCAGGAACACGGCAGGGATGTCCATTATCACCACTGCTATTCAACATAGTACTAGAGGTACTAGCCTCAGCAATCAGAAAACAAAAGGAAATTAAAGGCATCCAAATCGGCAAAGAAGAAGTCAAATTATCACTCTTCGCAGATGATATGATACTATATGTGGAAAACCCAAAAGACTCCACCCCAAAACTGCTAGAACTTATACAGGAATTCAGTAAAGTGTCAGGATATAGAATCAATGCACAGAAATCAGTTGCATTTCTCTACACCAACAGCAAGACAGAAGAAAGAGATATTAAGGAGTCAATCCCATTTACAGTTGCGTCCAAAACCATAAGATACCTAGGAATAAACCTAACCAAAGAGACACAGAATCTATACTCAGAAAACTATAAAGTACTCATGAAAGAAATTGAGGAAGACACAAAGAAATGGAAAAATGTTCCATGCTCCTGGATTGGAAGAATAAATATTGTGAAAATGTCTATGCTACCTAAAGCAATCTACACATTTAATGCAATTCCTATCAAAGTACCATCCATCTTTTTCAAAGAAATGGAACAAATAATGCTAAAATTTATATGGAACCAGAAAAGACCTCGAATAGCCAAAGGGATATTGAAAAAGAAATCCAACGTTGGTGGCATCACAATTCCGGACTTCAAGCTCTATTACAAAGCTGTCATCATCAAGACAGCATGGTACTGGCACAAAAACAGACCCATAGATCAATGGAACAGAATAGAGAGCCCAGAAATAGACCCTCAAATCTATGGTCAACTAATCTTCGACAAAGCAGGAAAGAATGTCCAATGGAAAAAAGACAGCCTCTTCAATAAATGGTGCTGGGAAAATTGGACAGCCACATGCAGAAAAATGAAATTGGACCATTTCCTTACACCACACACAAAAATAGACTCAAAATGGATGAAGGACCTCAATGTGCGAAAGGAATCCATCAAAATCCTTGAGGAGAACACGGGCAGCAACCTTTTCGACCTCAGCCGCAGCAACATCTTCCTAGGAACAACGCCAAAGGCAAGGGAAGCAAGGGCAAAAATGAACTATTGGGATTTCATCAAGATCAAAAGCTTTTGCACAGCAAAGGAAACAGTTAACAAAATCAAAAGACAACTGACAGAATGGGAGAAGATATTTGCAAACGACATATCAGATAAAGGACTAGTGTCCAGAATCTATAAAGAACTTAGCAAACTCAACACCCAAAGAACAAATAATCCAATCAAGAAATGGGCAGAGGACATGAACAGACATTTCTGCAAAGAAGACATCCAGATGGCCAACAGACACATGAAAAAGTGCTCCATATCACTCGGCATCAGGGAAATACAAATCAAAACCACAATGCGTTATCACCTCACACCAGTCAGAATGGCTAAAATCAACAAGTCAGGAAATGACAGATGCTGGCGAGGATGCGGAGAAAGGGGAACCCTCCTACACTGTTGGTGGGAATGCAAGCTGGTGCAGCCACTCTGGAAAACAGCATGGAGGTTCCTCAAAATGTTGAAAATAGAACTGCCCTATGACCCAGCAATTGCACTATTGGGTATTTACCCTAAAGATACAAATGTAGTGATCCAAAGGGGCACGTGCACCCGAATGTTGATAGCAGCAATGTCCACAATAGCCAAACTATGGAAAGAACCTAGATGTCCATCAACAGATGAATGGATCAAGAAGATGTGGTATATATACACAATGGAATACTATGCAGCCATCAAAAGAAATGAAATCTTGCCATTTGCGACAACATGGATGGAACTAGAGCGTATCATGCTTAGCGAAATAAGTCAAGCAGAGAAAGGCAACTATCATATGATCTCCCTGATATGAGGAAGTGGTGATGCAACATGGGGGCTTAAGTGGGTACGAGAAGAATAAATGAAACAAGATGGGATTGGGAGGGAGACAAACCATAAGTGACTCTTAATCTCACAGAACAAACTGAGGGTTGCTGGGGGGAGGGGGGTTGGGAGAAGGGGGTGGGATTATGGACATTGGGGAGGGTATGTGCTTTGGTGAGTGCTGTGAAGTGTGTAAACCTGGTGATTCACAGACCTGTACCCCTGGGGATAAAAATATATGTTTATAAAAAATTAATAAATAAATAAATAAATAATAAAGATTAAAAAAAATGTCTTATTTCAAACTCAAATTTAGAGCCTGAATCAAAAGAGTTTGTAAGTATATGATTGACTTATGGGGGATCAAGTCACTGAGTCTACTCAGCATGTGAGGAACAAGATATATGATTATTACCTGGGAGACCATGCAAGGTTTCATCCCCTTTGGAATGGGACCATTCAATGGCTAAATCCAGAGCAGAGCCAAGTTCCTGATCATCAAATGGGAATTTTCCATCACTGTAATACTGGTTGCTTACACACCCTTCCTCCAGAATTGAGGAATCAAAACACATTCATGCACTGTGTTCCATAAGACTTCCTTCTTTTGAATTTCATGCTGCTCCCTGCTGTGCTGGTTGAGGTAGGAATGATGAAAGATCAATCAGACAACATGACTTCCTAGCTGGTACTGATGGGAGTTAATAGGTTTTGCTCACAGAAAGCAACTTGGCTGTCCCTTTGAAGGGAAAAACTATCCTCCTATATGAGTCAAAGTGTGGCCTTCTATATGGGGATCAGAGAGAGAGCTGTAGATGCTCTGTGCACTGCCCTCATAACCAAGTGATGGAGGAGGAGACTAAACTCTCCATGTCACAGTCATGACTCCCAGCACACAGAAGGAATCCAAACCAGTGGCTTCAACCCTTCTGCATACATTGCATTGACTTTTATCAACAGTGCCCAAATGACTATAGTTCCTGAGGCCTTACAGACTCAGGCATTCTGACTCCAATGAACATTTTCTCACTATTTTGATATGACATGCATTTATTCTTCCATCTCCTCCCTTGCTATCAAAAATCCTGTCAACAGGATGGTGTCAAACAAACACAAAGCTGATAGGCTTCTCACCTGTGTTTGCACCACTGAGGAGAGAACAGCTGATTACAGGAATCTCTGGGTTGGTTCAGCTATGTGTGTCTACTCTTTATTGGTTACTCAACATGTGAGGGAGTAAGAAATTGAGGCCTGCACAACTACCACATGGAAATAGAAGACACGGTTGAAAGGTATACTCTACTATTGGCTGAACGGATGAAATAGTTCTAGGCAAAACTTTCTCTTTAGCCCTGAATGTGAGCTCTCCAGGGGTCACCAGGAAAATTCATAGTACACAGTCTTCAGTTACCTGGGGCACATTGGCCATTGTCCATTTCCTTCCCCAAGTTCATCAAGACTTTCTGCAAGGAAGTTTGGAGGCAGAAGGTCACACGCAGGAAATCACACTTTCTATGTTACCAACACAGTGACCACACACACTGCAAGGACATTAAGGTTATCAGTGTAAAACCATACTGTTCTGGCAGGGATATTCCAGGATGCCCAAGGGTAAACCTTCAGAGAAACAGGACTGTGCCCTGACCTGCTGGGGAAATTCTCTTCTTTGTCCCCTACAAATTATCCCAATATCCTCCTCTAATGTGAGTCTGTGAGAAGAGGTTATAATATATTTTCCCCCAGAGATGCAGGGGAAGAACCCAGGCACCTGCCAGAAGTGCAAAAGGGGATAATTCCATGAGATATCATGGCCTTGATGCTTCTCAGTAATTTATACTTGAGATGAGACTAATGAAGCAATTGTAGAAACCCTCAAATCAAAAAGAATCTTTGGTCTTCTTCTAAAACAAATGCCATTTGTGGTTTGAGTGATGTCAGAGCCCCACCCTGCTTCACAGAAGCAAACACACACTGTAATGACACAGTTGTTTTCAGGTGACTGCTTAGCTAAGTTGAGCCAGCATAGAGAAGAGAGCAACTGGGAGTGAGAGCAGTGAAATGAGGGAAAGCCCCTTATGTCAGCCAACAATGTTGGACAGGCCTAGAACCTCGAGAGAGGTTGATCACAAACAGAAAGTATCAGTGCATATTGCAAAAGACATTTGATCCAAGTAGGATATCTGACAACACCTTTGTGGATGTCCTACTGAGGTGGATAGAGTTTGTCACCCCAAACACAGGTGCAATGGCTTGACACTCGGGTCATGGAGGCCAAGATATGCCCCCTACCTAGGATGGTCAAAGGCTCCCTGACCCACCTGAGCTCTGTGTTTCCAAATTCCTTATGTCCTGATTTAAAGCAATGTGTGTCTATAGCGCCTGTGTATAGAGATGACCTTCTGCAGTGTAGACAAGGTGTGCGGAATAAACAATGGACACTACCTGAGGGGGCACATGGAGTTTCATCCCCTTTGGAATGGGAGCATTCACAGGCTAAATCTGGAGCAGAGCCGAATTCCTATCCATCTAATGGGAATCCGCCATCACTGTAGAACTGGTCACTGTCAAACCCTTCTTGCAGAGTTGAAGGAGTCAGAACACATTCATCCTCTGTGTCCTGTGATACTTCCTTCTTTTCAACCTCCTGCAGCTCCCTGCTGTGCCAGGTGAGACAGGAATGTCAGAAGATCAAACCAGGAGGATCAGACAGTGTGGCTTCCTAGCTGGTGTTGATGGGAGTTAATAGGGAGTGTCAGTAGAGGCAAAGGGCCATTGCCTAGAGAGGGAAAAAGTTATCCATCTTACAAGAGACAGAGTGTGGCTACCTCAGGGTGGAAGAGTAGCAGCAGCAGATACTCAGAGCACCAGCCACAGAACGACTGATAAGACATGAGACTCAACCATCCCAGTATGGTACAGTCACCACATGAAGCATAGATGGAGACCAGCCCAGAGGCAACCATCATGTTTCCGAGTCTGGTTGACTTTAACATGGATTGATCAAGTTATTCCAGATCTGGAGTGTTTGAAGATGGCAGGATCTTGTGCCTTCTAGGTACCTTTGTATGGTGTCACATGACTCCCTGTGTTTTTGGTTTTTGGTTAGGTACTTCTCCTGGTGTTTAATTTTGGTAGTTGTCTCTTTAGCAATTCTTTTACTGCTCACCTTCCTACCATGGATCTTAGAGAACCATGGAGGGAATAGATATGCATCTCCTCCCTGTGCCCATTTACAGGGAAGAACAGCTATTTTGTAGGTATGGGGAACCCTAAGGCTGCTAATTCATCTTAGTCTTACAAGCCCCATAGAGACAACAGAAAGCCAGGCTCACAGGGCATCCAGGGCTGACCCTCTGCAGTCTTGCATATCCTCGCATCTGGCACCTGGGAATCTCTTGACCTCACTTACTTTTCTTTCTATGTCTGTGTACATTTTTACCTACACATTACCAGTTCCTGAATATTCCTTGTCACCTGGGGGTCAATGTTTATTCTTCTTCTTTATCCTCCTCATTGTAATAATTTTCTGCAAAGAAATCAAGAAATGTCCTGTCAGCTATTTCCCACATCACCCCTATAAACAGAGTGGTTTCTATGGCCCTACAGACATAAGTGTCTTTGCATGATGAGATGTAGTACTGAGTTTAGGGCAGTGTCTTTAAGAACTGCTGTGACCTGGGTTTCTGATCCACCAGGCAGTGTGTCTGTGATTCTGAGGCTCAGCATCACTAAATCTGGGCAATTGTTTCTACTGTCTCTTGTTGTCCATTATCAGGGGATTGCTGTCCAGGTTCAGTCTTAACTTCCACAACTGTGTCTTTCAGCATGCCCCAAGTCCCACCCCAGGCACAGTGGGATTAACAGCTGTCACACAGAGCCTCCTCTGTGTCCTCACAACCCACCCTGTCCTACATCCCTCCACCAGGGACTTCATGGACCCCCTCATGGGCTTCAGTGGTCTCAAGGGAACGTCTGTCTATGAAAAGTGTTCCAGTCTAAACTGCATTCCCACCTTCAAGTCCTCTTGCATCCAGTACCTCCTCTAACTCCACAGAGTCAGGGCCTTTCTTTTTTATTCTAGTGCATTCAAGAATTTTCCCATTTGATCACTATAGGGACAACATTTTATTTCATATACATTGTAGATGAGGAGACAGTAATGGAGAAAGTAGAACTCACTCTCTCACACACAGTTAATACAGACAGGGCTGAGTCTGGGAAGCTCCCACATCTTCAGGGATCCTTGCACACTAACAAGCTGCCTCCTGTCACATTCCCCTTTCCAGACTCTAACACTGTTCGATGCTTCCTCCTACCCAAAAGGCTGCATCCCCACAGGGAGGAAGCAGAAAGGTGGACCACGTGACCTCCACCCTGTGCATTGTTACTCTCTGCTACCACCTCCCAGTCCTGGCCTTCTCATGGCCCCACATGCAATAGGGAACCCAGGACAGCTGCTGCAAACAGTGTGAAGGCAGGTGAGGAGACTCTTGGGAGCTCAGGGGCTTGGAGCAGTGCAGTGCAATTAGAGTATCTTACCTGAGCTGAGCTTTGGGGCAAGGGACTTGGCCAACCTGCATCCCTCATCCAGTTGCTCTTGGAAGCCTTTCCATTGGGAATGCTCAGTGTCATCATGGGTGAAGAGGTCCTAGAGGTGCTTATTGAGTAGTTGGGAAACATCTTTCCCTTCCCGTAACTTCTGATACAAATGGGTCAGTTCTTTAGCCTGATATTTAATTAGGATATAATATTGCCTAAGGTGGGACAGAGAGAAAATTGTAAAATTCAAAGAGTTGAATAATAGATTATAAGAGCTTTTGTGAAGATTTCTGGCAGAATTTCCTCAAGGAGCCCTCGATGCGGAATTCTGGCCTCTGTAGTGACCTGTCTGTGGCAGAGAAAGCAGAAAGTTAATCAAGGCCTCCTCTGTATCAGAGTATGCTCCTGTTCATGGCCTGGACATCCTGTGCATCTTTCCTTCTGTAAACAAAGCCAGGGGTCCTCCAAAGCACACTTCAGAGAGATGCTCCTTCAGCTGCTCACTTGGGGCACATGCATTTCCCTGGAAAGCTAGATACAGTGCAGCGTGCAGTGAATGGACACAGCACCAGACACAGAAGCACCAGACACAGCACCAGACACAAAAGCATGGACAGTGCAGCTGGCGTTAACTGGTGGGCGAGGAGACTGACAGGTCAAGAAGACAGCATTTTTTTTAATATAATTTTTTATTTTTTTATAAACATATATTTTTATCCCCAGGGGTACAGGTCGGTGAATCACCAGGTTTACACACTTCACAGCACTCACCAAAACACATACCCTCCCCAATGTCCATAATACCACCCCCTTCTCCCAAACCCCCTCCCCCCAGCAACCCTCAGTTTGTTTTGTGAGATTAAGAGTCACTTATGGTTTGTCTCCCTCCCAATCCCATCTTCTTTCATTTATTCTTCTCGTACCCACTTAAGCCCCCATGTTGCATCACCACTTCCTCATATCAGGGAGATCATATGATAGTTGTCTTTCTCCGCTTGACTTATTTCGCTAAGCATGATATGCTCTAGTTCCATCCATGTTGTCGCAAATGGCAAGATTTCATTTCTTTTGATGGCTGCATAGTATTCCATTGTGTATATATACCACATCTTCTTGATCCATTCATCTGTTGATGGACATCTAGGTTCTTTCCATAGTTTGGCTATTGTGGACATTGCTGCTATAAACATTCGAGTACACGTGCCCCTTTGGATCACTACGTTTGTATCTTTAGGGTAAATACCCAATAGTGCAATTGCTGGGTCAAAGGGCAGTTCTATTTTCAACATTTTGAGGAACCTCCATGCTGTTTTCCAGAGTGGCTGCACCAGCTTGCATTCCCACCAACAGTGTAGGAGGGTTCCCCTTTCTCCGCATCCTCGCCAGCATCTGTCATTTCCTGACTTGTTGATTTTAGCCATTCTGACTGGTGTGAGGTGATATCGCATTGTGGTTTTGATTTGTATTTCCCTGATGCTGAGTGATATGGAGCACTTTTTCATGTGTCTATTGGCCATCTGGATGTCTTCTTTGCAGAAATGTCTGTTCATGTCCTCTGCCCATTTCTTGATTGGATTATTTGTTCTTTGGGTGTTGAGTTTGCTAAGTTCTTTATAGATTCTGGACACTAGTCCTTTATCTGATATGTCGTTTGCAAATATCTTCTCCCATTCTGTCAGTTGTCTTTTGATTTTGTTAACTGTTTCCTTTGCTGTGCAAAAGCTTTTGATCTTGATGAAATCCCAATAGTTCATTTTTGCCCTTGCTTCCCTTGCCTTTTGTGTTGTTCCTAGGAAGATGTTGCTGCGGCTGAGGTCGAAGAGGTTGCTGCCTGTGTTCTCCTCAAGGATTTTGATGGATTCCTTTCGCACATTGAGGTCCTTCATCCATTTTGAGTCTATTTTTGTGTGTGGTGTAAGGAAATGGTCCAATTTCATTTTTATGCATGTGGCTGTCCAATTTTCCCAGCACCATTTATTGAAGAGGCTGAAGAAGACAGCATTTTCTGAGAGAAAGGATGGCAGGCTGTAGTCAGCCAAGTCCTGACAGTATAAATGGTAAATGAGGTGCTAATCTCACAACATTGTCAATGTGCTAAATGTCACAAATTGTTCCCTTGAATTTGGTAAATTTGATTTTTTTTTCAAAAGAGAGAATGAGGCTCTGAGTCATTGGAGTCTATGGTTTGCCAATCACTGTTGCCTAAATTGTTTTAGATATGTTTGTATAACATGCCTGCCATGATGGTTTCTGCCCTTCTCCAGGCCCAGACTTGCTGCTACCCCAAGTCAGAGATGCCCGCAGTTTCCCTCAGTCGCCCACACAGAGCCCTTCTTACCTGAGCTTCTCAGCCAATGTGTCTGCCTGCTTGCCTGTCTCAAACAGTTTCTCCTTCCCCAACACGGATTCAGTGATGTTGGTGGACTATTCACACTCTGAGAAACAGAGACGGCTGCCTCAGTGGAAAGCTGGACATGCTGCTATGCTCTCTGCCTTCAAGGGAGGAGGCAGGGTCCATCCCAGGACAAATGGAACCCGGCAACCAGGCACTGCGCTGGGAGCTCCACATCTCATTCATCAGCCTCCCAACTACAGGACACTGGATTACTCCCTGTTTTAGATCCCAGGAAAGAACAGCCTCAGGTCACAGAGAGGAACTAGATGCCCTGACTAACTGGTATTTGGCAGAGTTGGAATTCATATCCCCTGATGCCAACCCTGATCTTGGCCACTCTAGAAAGCTTTGCAGACTCTTAAGGAGAACACTAAGCAGGGACATGATATCAGGCCCCCAGGACTACAGGACCAATGAATCCCCTGAGCTGGGATTTCTGTAGTGAACAAGTGTCTCAAAAGTAAACATTCAAATATATGTTTATAAAAAATAAAAAAAAAGTAAACATTCATCCAGATAGAACTGTGTGAACTAGAATGCATAAAACCAGAAGGACCTGAAAGGACCATGGCCAAATCCTAATAAAGTTTGTGTCATTAGAAGTACTAGAATTATGAACAGAGTTTACATGGTGCCAGACTCTACTGTGAAAACTTCACAAGAAATTATTCAGTATTCATTTTGACTCAGAGAAGAAAGTCTTGTGACAGTAATAGAGGGCCAGGAAGATAGGCAGCATTGATTTGAGTCCAGGCCAACTGACCCAATGCCCATGCTCTTCACCCCTGTGCCATGTTACCTCCACCCATGACCTCGGTGATAAAATGTTTTCATCATCTTCCCAACTGACTTTCTGCAGCTATGTGATGATTATCAGGAAAGTTGGGATCAAAACCTTGTTGTCCTTCACTAAAAGCTCATCATCTCTTCACTTTCTCTAGAGCAAGTTTCAATTTTTGCTTTTCTCAGCCTCAGTCATTTTTAATTATACCTCCCTTTGTTGTATTGAAAGCAAACTGTGAGAAAATGACAAAAATTCAGCCTCAGCATTATCAGGATTCCTCCCTGTCATTCAGCTGTGCATGTGCCCCGTTCTCATGGTTCCTTCTGTCACTGCAGCCCCCTTCTAATGAACAGCCCCATTTCAGGCTAACTGTGGGGGAGGGCTTGCTGCCACACTGGCTTGGATGGTTTCTGGGGCATGTTACCTCCACCCATGACCTCGGTGATAAAATGTTTTCCCCCACTCACCCTCATTCTCACTTGCCCACATGTCTCATGGCCCAGGCCTGGAACTGCTGGCTGTCCTGCCTCACTGAAGGTTCCCCAGCTCAGGCAGGGACAGAGGAGGTAGCACAGATTGTCTGATGTTCCCCAAAACCCTCCAGCTTTCCCACTGGGTATCAAATATCCTCCATGTACTTGAGAAACAGAGTCTGAGCAGGAGTTCCCTCTCAACAAAGGGGTCACTGTGTGGATGTTGTCCCTCATGGATAACACAGTTTCAGGGAAAGCAGACCCCACTTCCATCTCACTGAAAATAGATCGTGTCACCTGCTATAGTTCTCTCCCCACCCCACAAACCTGGCACCATGTGTACAATCAGCATGTTTCCCCACTGTAGGTAGCTTGGTGCTTTGCCAATGGGACATCAGAGAAGCATGACTTGAAGCACAACTTTAGTCCCAGACACTTGGGCCAACAGTGATGAAGGATCTGCTACAGGACAGAGAGGATCCTGACAGGACCAGTCATTTCTGTGTCTGCACCAGGAATCAATCACTGGGATGAAAACTCTAACCCACCCTATAGGTCACTGCTAACCTGGGGAGGATGCGAACATACTTGTCTTCAGTTTTCCCATCCTCAGCAAACTGAGGGTCAAATACCCACTCCTAACTTTCCTGCATTGTGGTCAGAATGAAATTTATGGTGACATTGGAAATGGAGAAGAAAGCATCTGGAGAGACTTTTCATTTCTCAGAAGGAATACAGACAGCCATGACTTTGGTGACCAGGACCTTGTAGGACTTACTGTATTTGTGCAGTTGGTTGGCCAGGGAGTAGGCAGTAGTTTCTGATATAAAGAGTTTCTCCTTGAAGTCTTGGAAGTCCTGCTTGATTTTCTATAGCTGCGACTGAAGCTCCAGTTTGATTTCCTGGAGGCTGATTTCTGCCCCTGCCTGGGACAGAGGGCCAAGAGATGCTGCCATGGTGACGTGTGGCAGAAAAGGTAGAGCTGCAGTCTGAGGAGAAGAAATCCAAACACACAATGGGTTAAATTCCAGTGACATCAAGTTGGTTTAATCAGGACTGAGGGGTAAAGATACAGGAATTCTTTACTTACTGTCAGGAATTCAAAAAACACCCCACAGCACTTGAGAGTCAGTAAACACAAAAACAAGATTCAAGATGGCAGAGGTGTGAGCTGGAGGCACTGCTCGCGTAGCTCACACTCCAACCAGAATGAACAAGGGAGCACCCAGAATGCCAGCTAATGGTCTGCACTTGCACTAACAGAATGGAACATCCAGGGCGTCAATGGAACATCCAGGGTGTCAGTGGAACCTGGGGAGCCCCTGCCTTCTGGTTGCTGAGCCCATGCTGATACACAAGACTACCTGGTCTCCTCTGAAGGTCACTACTAATGGGGCCCACCCCTCAGTGGCCACTCTCAGTAGTTGTCTTCCCTTGTGCTGATAGCACAGTTCCCATCTCTTTCTAAAACATTATCTCAGCTTAGTTCTCATTGTTCAATATTATGTGTGTATAAAGTCATCAAGGCAGAAATAACTTCCCAAGATGTTTTCTTTCTTTTCTTTTTTCTTTCACTTTTTTTTATTGATTTCAGGAAGAGTGAATGGGGGGTGGGTAGAAGGAGAGAGGATGATAAGGGCCTCAATGTCACAACCCATAAGATCATGACCCTAGCCTAAACCCAAAGGTCAGATGCTCAACTAACTGAACTGTGCAGGCACTCCTCCCAACAGGTGTTCTTAAGGGCTCTCATAAACTCAGCCCACTTCTCTTTAAGGTAAAACATATCTTAAGGCTTTTCCAATAAGGAAAATTTTCTAAAGTCATAGATTACCATGGTGTTCTTCTCTAGGTCTTCTCTGGTTTTCTTCTCTATCCATTAGAAACACAAGAGAAACAGGATAGCAGTTTAGGTATCTTTAGTTGCTTTGTATTTGAAATGCTTTTCAATTTATTTAAATCTTCCTCCATTTCAATACTTTCTTAGGATGAATGTAGTAAATCCTTAAAGCAAAAACAAAGCAAAACCCCCGAAAAATCTAAACCAAAAACCACGAGAAAAACCAGAGTTAGCTTATGCAATTAATTTTGGAAAACTGTTTTCTGTCCCAACTCTCTCAAAATTCTTCTTCCTGCATCTGTGTTAAGTGGGCTTCTTTTTCCCTTACGTGAATGTATAATTTCAATTTTCTTAGCTATTTTCCTAGGAGTAGAACTTCTGTGACCTACATAACCCTGTGTTTAACTTTTTGAGGAGCTGCCAAACTATTTTCCAAAGCAAAGCAAGGACACCAGGAACATGTAAAAATTCCATTTCTCTCAAGCTTCCCAACATGTATATTGTCTCCTTGTTTGAAGTCATACTTGTGGGGTAAAGTGGGATCTCACTATGCTTTAGATTTGTATTTTCCTAATGACCCATGATATTGAGCATCTTTTCATGTATTCACTGTTGCATTGGTATTACCTACCCTTTAGAGAAATTCTACTCAAACTCTTTTCCCCATTCTTACATTGACTGTCTTATTACTGCTTAGTTTAAGAGGGTTTTTTCAATGTATTCTAGATAGAAGACCTCCATCAGATATACAATTTGCAAATATTTCTCCCACTCTGTGGGTTGCCTTTTAACTTTTTTGATAGTATCCTTTGAAACAAAAACCTTTTAACTTTAATGAAATCCAGTTTATCTATTTGTTGTTGGGTTAGTTGTGCATTTAAGAAGCAAGGCTCTAACCCCAAATAATGAAGATTCCTAAGTGTATGTTCCTCAAAATATTGCTTTTGAATGAGAACTCTCCTGGGTCTTAGTGAGTGGTGGAGATTATTTAATAATGTCTCTTGTCTGAACCATAAGTGACTCTTAATCTCACAAAACAAACTGAGGGTTGCTGGCAGGGGGGTTGGGAGAAGGGGGGTGGGGTTATGGACATTGGGGAGGGTATGTGCTATGGTGAGTGCTGTGAAGTGTGTAAACCTGGTGATTCACAGACCTGTATCCCTAGGGATAAAAATATATGTTTATAAAAAATAAAAATTAATAAAAAAAAATAATGTCTCTTGTCTGTTGGTTGATATTTCTCTCAATTCATACTCCTGTGCCTGTTTTCCCTCCTGTGGAACATGCCATGGCCTGTAACAGAGATTTGGGAAATGGTATCTATCAATATCCTGGCTTAGATTCAGGGGCGAGGACTGACCAGGTCTTACTTCACTCACAGTTTCACAAATTGCTCAGGGCCTTTAGAGGTAAGTAGTTGATGATCTTTCTGAGGTACACTTAATGGTCCAGTAATCCAGATTATTCTAGGGCTAGAGTTGACCTCCTCAGTCCCCTCCAGGCCAAGAAGACCGCCAGGGTTGGACCTAGTCAAAACTTTTATCTCTGGTGTTAATGGAAAGTAGACATACTTCAGGGTTTTGGGAAAGTTGTTCCTTACAAATTGGTTCCTCTCCAATCTTTTTATTATATACATGATTTCTTCCAACTTGTCTGTTCTTTGCCAATTGTCTGTCTGTGCTTTTAAAAATGTGTAAAGGAGAATCCAAGGTCAAATATATCCTTAGCAAAAAGTAAAGTTCCCGTACACTATCAGGTGATCATACTTAATACTAGGAACTATATCATTACCCAGATGTTATCATTTTCCTGATGATGGGAAAAAAGACTCAGAAAGATGACAAAGCTTCAAAAGGTCACAGATCTAGTGAAGAGAGGAGGGAGCATTAGAAGTCATTTCTGGAGGTACCTGGGTGACTCAGACAACTCTTGATCACAGTTCAGGTCTTGATCTCAGAGTTGTGAACTGGAGACCCATGTTAGGGCCAACTTGAAAAAAAAGAAAGGAAGAAAGAAAGAAAAACAAACAAACAAACAAACCACTGTAGCAGATATCCCATTCGGTTTTCATAGGCTTATGAATCATTTAGGTATCTTCTTTTGGAATAAAATTTTTTTATTATTGATTTTTTATTTTTTATAAACATATATTTTTATCCCCAGGGGTACAGGTCTGTGAATCACCAGGTTTACACACTTCACAGCACTCACCAAAGCACATACCCTCCCCAATGTCCATAATCCCACCCCCTTCTCCCAAACCCCCTCTCCCCAGCAACCCTCAGTTTGTTTTGTGGGATTAAGAGTCACTTATGGTTTGTCTCCCTCCCAATCCCATCTTGTTTCATTTATTCTTCTCCTACCCACTTATGGATCAAGAAGATGTGGTATATATACACAATGGAATACTATGCAGCCATCAAAAGAAATGAAATCTTGCCATTTGCGACAACATGGATGGAACTAGAGTGTATCATGCTTAGCGAAATAAGTCAAGCAGAGAAAGACAACTATCATATGATCTCCCTGATATGAGGAAGTGGTGATGCAACATGGGGGCTTAAGTGAGTAGGAGAAGAATCAATGAAACAAGATGGGATTGGGAGGGAGACAAACCATAAGTGACTCTTAATCTCACAATGGAATAAACTTTTTTTTAAGATTTTATTTATTTACTTATTTCTCAGAGAGAGAGAAAGAGAGAGCAAATGCAGGCAGAGGCAGAGAGAGAAGCAGACTCCCTGCTGAGCAAGGAGCCCGATGTGGGACTCCATCCCAGGACCCTGGTATCATGACCTGAGCCAAAGCAGTGGCTTAACTGACTGAGCCACCCAGGTGTCCCTTGGGATAGGCTTTTTAAAATATTTTTCTCATTAATATACAAGTTATTTCTCATTTTCTTTGTGATTTGTAAGAGTTTTTCATACATTTTAGATGGGTGTTTTGTCAGATATACGTTTTGAAAATCATCATTCCTGGAGGAGGAGTCAAGATGGCAGAGAAGTAGCAGGCCGAGACTACTTCAGCTAGCCAGAGATCAGCTAGATAGCTTATCTAAAGATTGCAAACACCTGAAAATCCATCGGCAGATTGAAGAGAAGAAGAACAGCAATTCTGGAAACAGAAAAACAACCACTTTCTGAAAGGTAGGACCGGCGGAGAAGTGAATCCAAAGCGACGGGAAGATAGACCCTGGGGGGAGGGGTCAGCTCCCGGCAAGCGGCAGAGCAACAGCGAACAAAATCGGGACTTTTAAAAGTCTGTTCCGCTGAGGGACATCGCTCCAGAGGCTACCCGGGGCAAAGCCCACGCGGGGTCAGCGTGGCCTCAGGTCCCGCAGGGTCACAGAAGGATCGGGGGTGTCTGAGTGTCGCAGAGCTTGCGGGTATTGGAACGGGAAAGCCGGCTACAGAGACAGAGCCGACAGTAAGCTCACAGCTCAGGGTGACCTTGAACCGGTCGCAGGCTCGGTGAGCTCGGAGCGCGGCCGGAGGTCAGGCAGACGGGAGTAAATGGGCCCGGTTCTCTGAGCGCGCACTGAGGAGTGTGGCCCTGGGCTCTCGGCTCCTCTGGGCCGGAGACCAGGAGGCCGCCATTTGTATTCCCGTCCTCCGGAACTCTACGGAAAGCACTCAGGGAACAAAAGCTCCTGAAAGCAAACCCAAGGGGATTACTCACCCCGGCCCCGGGTAAAAGCGGTGCAATTCCGCCTGGGGCAAAGACACTTGAGAATCACTACAACAGGCCCCTCCCCCAGAAGATCAACAAGAAATTCAGCCGAGACCCAGTTCACCTACCAAAGAGTACGGCTTCAATACCAAGGAGAGCAGCAAAATTCTAGAGGAGGAGAAAGCAAAGCACAGAACTCATGGCTTTTTCCCTGTGATTTTTTTTAGTCTTGCGGTTAATTTAATTTTTTTCTTTTTCTTTTTTTTTTTTTTTTTTTTTTGCCTTCGGGTAAAATTTTTTTTTTTTTAACTATTACCTTTTTCTTTTTTAAGGATTTTTTACTAGTTTATCTAATACATATATTTTTTCTTTTTTATATTTTTCTTAGGTGTTTTCTTTTTTTTTTAATTCTTTTCTTTTTTTTTCTCTTTTTTCTTTTTTTTTTTTATTATTTCTTCCTTTTTGAACCTCTTTTTATCCCCTTTCTCCTGCATCACGATTTTGGATCTCTTCTAATTTGGTTAAAGCATATTTTCCTGGGGTTGTTGCCACCCTTTTAGTATTTTACTTGCCCCTTCATATACTCTTATCTGGACAAAATGACAAGACGGAAAAATTCAACACAAAAAAAAGAACAAGAGGCAGTACCAAAGGCTAGGGACCTAATCAATACAGACATTGGTAATATGTCAGATCTAGAGTTCAGAATGACAATTCTCAAGGTTCTAGCCGGGCTCGAAAAAGGCATGGAAGATATTAGAGAAACCCTCTCGAGAGATATAAAAGCCCTTTCTGGAGAAATAAAAGAACTAAAATCTAACCAAGTTGAAATCAAAAAAGCTATTAATGAGGTGCAATCAAAAATGGAGGCTCTCACTGCTAGGATAAATGAGACAGAAGAAAGAATTAGTGATATAGAAGACCAAATGACAGAGAATAAAGAAGCTGAGCAAAAGAGGGACAAACAGCTACTGGATCAAGAGGGGAGAATTCGAGAGATAAGTGACACCATAAGACGAAACAACATTAGAATAATTGAGATTCCAGAAGAAGAAGAAACAGAGAGGGGAGCAGAAGGTATACTAGAGAGAATTATTGGGGAGAATTTCCCCAATATGGCAAAGGGAACACGCATCAAAATTCAGGAGGTTCAGAGAACGCCCCTCAAAATCAATAAGAATAGGCCCACACCCCGTCACCTAATAGTAAAATTTACAAGTCTCAGTGACAAAGAGAAAATCCTGAAAGCAGCCCGGGAAAAGAAGTCTGTAACATACAATGGTAAAAATATTAGATTGGCAGCTGACTTATCCACAGAGACCTGGCAGGCCAGAAAGAGCTGGCATGATATTTTCAGAGCAATAAATGAGAAAAACATGCAGCCCAGAATACTATATCCAGCTAGGCTATCATTGAAAATAGAAGGAGAGATTAAAAGCTTCCAGGACAAACAACAACTGAAAGAATTTGCAAACACCAAACCAGCTCTACAGGAAATCTTGAAAGGGGTCCTCTAAGCAAAGAGAGATCCTACAAGTGGTAGATCAGAAAGGAACAGAGACCATATACAGTAACAGCCACCTTACAGGCAATACAATGGCCCTAAATTCATATCTCTCAATAGTTACCCTGAATGTTAATGGGCTAAATGCCCCTGTCAAAAGACACAGGGTATCAGAATGGATAAAAAAACAAAACCCATCTATATCTTGCCTCCAAGAAACACATTTTAAGCCCGAAGACACCTCCAGATTTAAAGTGAGGGGGTGGAAAAGAATTTACCATGCTAATGGACATCAGAAGAAAGCAGGAGTGGCAATCCTTATATCAGATCAATTAGATTTTAAGCCAAAAACTATAATAAGAGATGAGGAAGGACACTATATCATACTCAAAGGGTCTGTCCAACAAGAAGATTTAACAATTTTAAATATCTATGCCCCCAACGTGGGAGCAGCCAACTATATAAACCAATTAATAACAAAATCAAAGAAACACATCAACAATAATACAATAATAGTAGGGGACTTTAACACTCCCCTCACTGAAATGGACAGATCATCCAAGCAAAAGATCAGCAAGGAAATAAAGGCCTTAAACGACACACTGGACCAGATGGACATCACAGATATATTCAGAATATTTCATCCCCAAGCAACAGAATACACATTCTTCTCTAGTGCACATGGAACATTCTCCAGAATAGATCACATCCTCGGTCATAAATCAGGACTCAACCAGAATCAAAAGATTGGGATCATTCCCTGCATATTTTCAGACCACAATGCTCTAAAGCTACAACTCAACCACAAGAGGAAGTTTGGAAAGAACCCAAATACATGGAGACTAAACAGCATCCTTCTAAAGAATGAATGGGTCAACCAGGAAATTAAAGAAGAATTGAAAAAAATCATGGAAACAAATGATAATGAAAATACAACGGTTCAAAATCTGTGGGACACAACAAAGGCAGTCCTGAGAGGAAAATATATAGCAGTACAAGCCTTTCTCAAGAAACAAGAAAGGTCTCAGGTACACAATCTAACCCTACACCTAAAGGAGCTGGAAAAAGAACAAGATAGAAACCCTAAGCCTAGCAGGAGAAGAGAAATCATAAAGATCAGAGCAGAAATCAATGAAATAGAAACCAAAAAAAACAATAGAACAAATCAACGAAACTAGGAGCTGGTTCTTTGAAAGAATTAATATAATTGATAAACCCCTGGCCCGACTTATCAAAAAGAAAAGAGAAAGGACCCAAATAAATAAAATAATGAATGAAAGAGGAGAGATCACAACTAACACCAAAGAAATACAAACTATTATAAGAACATACTATGAGCAACTCTACGGCAATAAATTTGACAATCTGGAAGAAATGGATGCATTCCTAGAAACATATAAACTACCACAATTGAACCAGGAAGAAATAGAAAGCCTGAACAGACCCATAACCAGTAAGGAGATTGAAACAGTCATTAAAAATCTCCAAACAAACAAAAGCCCAGGGCCAGACGGCTTCCCGGGGGAATTCTACCAAACATTTAAAGAAGAACTAATTCCTATTCTCCTGAAACTGTTCCAAAAAATAGAAATGGAAGGAAATCTTCCAAACTAATTTTATGAGGCCAGCATCACCTTGATCCCAAAACCAGGCAAGGATCCCACCAAAAAAGAGAGCTATAGACCAATATCCTTGATGAACACAGATGCGAAAATACTCAACAAAATACTAGCCAATAGGATTCAACAGTACATTAAAAAGATTATTCACCACGACCAAGTGAGATTTATTCCAGGGCTGCAAGGTTGGTTCAACATCCGCAAATCAGTCAATGTGATTGATGTGATACAACACATCAATAAAAGTAAGAACAAGAACCATATGATACTCTCAATAGATGCTGAAAAAGCATTTGACAAAGTACAGCATCCCTTCCTGATCAAAACTCTTCAAAGCTATAGACCAATATCCTTGATGAACACAGATGCGAAAATACTCAACAAAATACTAGCCAATAGGATTCAACAGTACATTAAAAGGATTATTCACCACGACCAAGTGGGATATATTCCAGGGCTGCAAGGTTGGTTCAACATCCGCAAATCAGTCAATGTGATTGATGTGATACAACACATCAATAAAAGTAAGAACAAGAACCATATGATACTCTCAATAGATGCTGAAAAAGCATTTGACAAAGTACAGCATCCCTTCCTGATCAAAACTCTTCAAAGTGTAGGGATAGAGGGCACATACCTCAGTATCATCAAAGCCATCTATGAAAAACCCACCGCAAATATCATTCTCAATGGAGAAAAACTGAAAGCTTTTCCGCTAAGGTCAGGAACACGGCAGGGATGTCCATTATCACCACTGCTATTCAACATAGTAATAGAGGTCCTAGCCTCAGCAATCAGACAACAAAAGGAAATTAAAGGCATCCAAATCAGCAAAGAAGAAGTCAAATTATCACTCTTCGCAGATGATATGATACTATATGTGGAAAACCCAAAAGACTCCACCCCAAAACTGCTAGAACTTATACAGGAATTCAGTAAAGTGTCAGGATATAGAATCAATGCACAGAAATCAGTTGCATTTCTCTACACCAACAGCAAGACAGAAGAAAGGGAAATTAAGGAGTCAATCCCATTTACAATTGCATCCAAAACCATAAGATACCTAGGAATAAACCTAACCAAAGAGACACAGAATCTATACTCAGAAAACTATAAAGTACTCATGAAAGAAATTGAGGAAGACACAAAGAAATGGAAAAATGTTCCATGCTCCTGGATGGAAAGAATAAATATTGTGAAAATGTCTATGTTACCTAAAGCAATCTACACATTTAATGCAATTCCTATCAAAGTAACATCCATCTTTTTCAAAGAAATGGAACAAATAATTCTAAAATTTATATGGAACCAGAAAAGACCTCGAATAGCTAAAGGGATATTGAAAAAGAAAGCCAACGTTGGTGGCATCACAATCCCGGACTTCAAGCTCTATTACAAAGCTGTCATCATCAAAACAGCATGGTACTGGCACAAAAACAGACCCATAGATCAATGGAACAGAATAGAGAGCCCAGAAATAGACTCTCAACTCTATGGTCAACTAATCTTCGACAAAGCAGGAAAGAATGTTCAATGGAAAAAAGACAGCCTCTTCAATAAATGGTGCTGGGAAAATTGGACAGCCACATGCAGAAAAATGAAATTGGACCATTTTCTTACACCACACACAAAAATAGACTCAAAATGGATGAAGGACCTCGATGTGCGAAAGGAATCCATCAAAATCCTTGAGGAGAACACGGGCAGCAACCTTTTCGACCTCAGCCGCAGCAACATCTTCCTAGGAACAACGCCAAAGGCAAGGGAAGCAAGGGCAAAAATGAACTACTGGGATTTCATCAAGATGAAAAGCTTTTGCCCAGCAAAGGTAACAGTTAACAAAATCAAAAGACAACTGACAGAATGGGAGAAGATATTTGCAAACGACATATCAGATAAAGGACTAGTGTCCAGAATCTATAAAGAACTTAGCAAACTCAACACCCAAAGAACAAATAATCCAATCAAGAAATGGGCAGAGGACATGAACAGACATTTCTGCAAAGAAGACATCCAGATGGCCAACAGACACATGAAAAAATGCTCCATATCACTCGGCATCAGGGAAATACAAATCAAAACCACAATGCGATATCACCTCACACCAGTCAGAATGGCTAAAATCAACAAGTCAGGAAATGACAGATGCTGGCGAGGATGCGGAGAAAGGGGAACCCTCCTACACTGTTGGTGGGAATGCAAGCTGGTGCAGCCACTCTGGAAAACAGCATGGAGGTTCCTCAAAATGTTGAAAGTAGAACCCAGTATGACCCAGCAATTGCACTACTGGATATTTACCCTAATGATACAAACGTAGTGATCCAAAGGGGCACGTGCACCCGAATGTTGATAGCAGCAATGTCCACAATAGCCAAACTATGGAAAGAACCTAGATGTCCATCAACAGATGAATGGATCAAGAAGACATGGTATATATACACAATGGAATACTATGCAGCCATCAAAAGAAATGAAATCTTGCCATTTGCGACAACATGGATGGAACTAGAGCATATCATGCTTAGCGAAATAAGTCAAGCGGAGAAAGACAACTATCATATGATCTCCCTGATATGAGGAAGTGGTGATGCAACATGGGGGCTTAAGTGGGTACGAGAAGAATAAATGAAAGAAGATGGGATTGGGAGGGAGACAAACCATAAGTGACTCTTAATCTCACAAAACAAACAGGGTTGCTGGGGAGAGGGGGTTTGGGAGAAGGGGGTTTGGGAGAAGGGGTTTGGGAGAAGGGGGTTTGGTAGTATTGACATTGGGGAGGGTATGTGTTTTGGTGATTGATGTGAAGTGTGTAAACCTGGTGATTCACAGACCTGTACCCCTGGGGATAAAAATATATGTTTATAAAAAATAAAAAATTATATTAAAAAAATAAAGAAAGAAAATCATCATTCCTGGTCTATAGATGGCCTTTTCATTTCTAAAGACTATTTTATATGTACACCAATATTCATAGCAGCAATGTCCACAGTCACCAAACTGTGGAAAGAGTCAAGAAGCCCTTCAACAGATGAATGGTAAAGAAGATAATATCCATATATACAACGGAATATTATGCCTCCATCAGAAAGGATGAATACCCAACTTTTCTATCAACAGGGATGGGACTAGAGGAGATTATGCTGAGTGAAATAAGTCCAGCAGAGAGAGTCAATTATCATATAGTTTCACTTACTTGTGGAACATAAGGAATAGCATGAAGAACATTAGGAGAAGGCAAGGGAAAGTGAATTTGGGGAAATTGGAGAGGGTATGAAGCATGAGAGACTGGAGACTCTGAGAAACAAACTGAGGGTTTTCAAGGGGAGGGGAGGAGAGTGGACGGATGGGTGAGGCTGGTGGTAGGTATTAAGGAGGGCATGTATTGAGTGGAGCACTGGTTGTGGTGCATAAACAATGAATCTTGAAACTCTGAAAAAATAAAATTAAAAAAATAAAGACTGTCTTATTATGTAAACAGAAGAATTTTTTGTTTTCTTTGAAGTACAATTTTTTATTTTCTATGAAGTAGAATTTAATTGATTTTTTAAAGGATTTTATTTATTTATTTGACATACAGAGATCACAAGTAGGCAGAGAAGCAGGAGGGGTGGGATTACAGAGGGAAGAAGGCTCCCTGTCAAGCAGAGAGCCCTATGTGGGGCTCAATCCCAGGACCCTGAGATCACGACCTGAGCCTAAGGCAGAGGCTTTAATGCACTGGGCCACCCAGGTGCCCCAATTTAATTGATTTTTTTATGGTGAGTGCTGTTGTGTCCTGTTTTAGAAATATTTTCCTATGCCAAGATTATGAATATTTCCTATTATTCTTTTATGGGCTTTGTAAATTTTGCTTTATATCTCCAATTAATTTCAATATATGGTGGAACTATTTGTTAATATTTACTTTTTTAAAAACAAATCTTCTTTTGCTCTAGTACAAGAATATGGATATATATATACACACATAAATAAAATCAAAGAACTGTACTTATTTTGTGGCTGTATGTTTAAATCTTTATTCTTTCATTTTGATATATTTACATTTACTCCCACCATATTAATTTTTTTTCTAATTACTGGAGCTATAGAGTGAGTTTTGAAATTACGTGGAGTCTGCCATGTGAGTGCTTTTTCAAGACTGTCTGTCTTGGGGTGCCTGGGTGGCTCAGTGGTTTGGGGCCTCTGCCTTTGGCTCAGGTCATGATCTCAGGGTCTTGAGATGGAGCCCCGCATCAGGCTCTCTGCTCAGCAGGGAGCCTGCTTTCTCCTCTCTCTCTCTGCCTGCCTCTCTGCCTACTTGTGATTTCTATCAAATAAATAAATAAAAATATTTTTTAAAAATTTTTTAAAAAGGCTGTCTGTCTTATTTAGGTTCATTGATTTTTTTATTAAAGATTTTTTATTTATTTATTTATTTGTTTGTTTGTTTGTTTATCTGACAGAGATCACAAGTAGGCAGAGAGGCAGGCAGAGAGAGATTCACTGATTTTCATATACATTTTTTTGGTGTTATGTGTTTGTCAGAAAGAAAAAGCCAGCACAAGCAGGAGAAGCACAAGCAGAGGGAGCTGCAAGCAGAGGGGCAGGCAGAGGGAGAAGCAAGCTCCCCACAGAGCAGGGAGCCCACTACAGGGCTGGATCCCAGGATGCTAGGATCATGACCTAAGTTGAAATCAGATGATTAACCCACTGACCCACCAGTCGTCCCTTCATATACATTTTAAAATTGGCTTGTCATTTATAAATACCTACAGCAATATTGATCAGAGTAATGTTCATTTGTTATCCTAATAAAACAGTCTTACAATCAATGAACATGCTACCTATTTTTCTGTTTACTAGTCTTCTTCAATTTCTCTCAGCAATAGATTTTAGGGATCTTGTGTCTGATTCATTTTACATATTCTTAAACATTTAATAATTTTGGATGTTAATATCTATTGTGCTTTACTGAATTTCATTTTCTCACGATTCATTGTCACTGTGGAGAGACACAATAGATTGTGAGATCAGACTTATATAGGTATAATTTAGATATAGTAGGCTGCATGGCTTTAAGTCATACAACTAAAATGCATTTTGGTAGATGTACACACCAATGCAGGTTTCTGCTACAGTCATGATACAGGCATGTCCACTACATCACAACTTCCCTTGGGCCCCTTTGCTGTCCATCACTGTCTCCAGCCTCAGACTCAGGGAACCATCACTACTAGATATCACTGCATTTTTAACAACTTCATATAACAGGAAACATACATATACTCTTTCATGTCTGCCTTCTTTCATACACTGCAGTGCAGTGATTTTGAAATTCATATAGATTCCAGAACACCTGGGTGGCTCAGTTGGTTAAGCGTCTAACTTTGGCTCAGGTCATGATCTCAGGGTCTTGAGGGTCAAGGCCCATGTCCATTTCGCTGGTCCACATGGAGCCTGCTTCTCCTGCTCCCTCTGCTGCTCTCCCTGCTTGTGCTCTCTCACTCCCTCTATGAAATAAAATCTTAAAAAAAATAAATTCATCCATATTCCCACCTGCATCAATATTTCATGACATTTTTATTGCTGGGTAGGATTTCAAGGGTTTCCTGTTTGTTGATATATTCATCTGTCACTGGACTTTTGTGTTACTTCTGGTTTGAGGCAGTTATAATTCAGGCATAATAATAAAACTGTTATGAACATTCCCATGCTAATCATTCTGTAGACGTATTGTGTAAATACCTAGGAATGGAATGACTGTCCATAGGATTTGTGTTTGTTTAGTCTTATAAGTATCTCAAAGTCAGCTTTTCTAAGTAGTACTATTTTTCATTCCCACAGCTACATGAGACTTCCAGGTGTTTTATGTGAGATTTCAGACTTTCTGACTTTAGCCCATACCAGTAGACACACGATGGTATCTCTTTGTATACTGATTTCTTTTCCTCCTGACTAATGGGTTGTATCTCTTTTCATGTGCTAATGAACCATTCATATATCTTGTTTTGTGAAGTTCTATTTAAGTCTTTTGACCATTTCTTTTATTGTGTTGATCCTCTTCTTAGATATGATACCTAATTCTAGAGAAAAGTCCTGTGTTGGGGATAAATATACTTCTATACCATGACTTCCCTTTATTTTCTCTTAAGGCTTTCTTTTCTTTGACAGTTACATATAAAAAGATAAAGATACATAAATTCATTTTCATATCCAAAGGAATAATTCATTGCCTACTTTAAACTGGCTATGGTTGATTTTTTTTTTTTTTTAGAAACTGTAAAAAAACACTACTGAATTTTGGAGTATGAAAGCTTTTTTGTATTTTAAACTGTTTCAATGCATATTAAGATATAATTTAGAAAAAATAAAGGGTATATAATTAAGTCTAATATTTCATAAGTTTGAATACATACATGCATCACCTAGAGAGTGGACATATCTATCACTCCCAAAAGTTTCCTTATGCTTCTAGCAATTCCCACTTCACATTCCCATGTCAGGAAACCAGTGATTGGCTTTCTATTACAATAGAATTATTTGCAATTTCTAAGGTTTTATATTATGAAATAATATGCTATGTACATTATTTTGATGGTCTTTGCTCAGAATAATTATCTGGGAAAAAAGGTTCTTTTAACCATTTTGTTATGCATGCAAAGAGATTCCTCTGCAAAACTGAATAGTATTCCATTAGCTAGATATGCCACAATTTGTTTTGGTCATTTCCCTGTGGATGGGTTTGAATGACAATTAAAAATTGAGTTTCTGGGAGTCAAGATGGCAGAGAAGTAGCAGGCTGAGACTACTTCAACTAGCAGGAGATCAGCTAGACAGCTTATCTAAAGATTGCAAACACCTGCAAATCCATCAGCAGATCAAAAAGAAGAAGAACAGCAATTCTAGAAACAGAAAAACAACCACTTTCTGAAAGGTTGGTGAATCCAAAGCAACGGGAAGATAGACCCCAGGGGGAGGGGCCGGCTCCCGGAAAGCGGTGGAGCAACGGAGCACAAAATCAGGACTTTTAAAAGTCTGTTCCGCTGAGGGACATAGCTTCAGAGGCTAAACTGGGGCTAAGCCCATGCGGGGTCAGCGTGGCCTCAGGTCCCGCAGGGTCACAGAAGGATCAGAAGTGTCTGAGTGTCAGAGCTTGCGGGTATTGGAATGGGAAAACAGGCTACAGAGACAGAGCCAATAGTAAGATCACAGCTCGAGCTTACCTTGAACCGGTCGCAGGCTCTGTGAGCTCGGAGCACGGCTGAAGGTCAGGCAGATGGAGTTATTGGGCACTGTTCTCTGAGGGCGCACTGAGGAGTGGGGCCCTGGGCTCTCGGCTCCTCCGGGCCAGAGACCAGGAGGCCGCCATTTGTATTCCCATCCTCCAGAACTCTACCGAAAGTGCTCAGGGAACAAAAGCTCCTGAAAGCAAAACCCAGCAGATTACTCAGCCCCTGGTAAGGGCGGTGAAATTCTGCCTGGGGCAAAGACACTTGAGAATCACTACAACAGGCCCATCCCCCAGAAGATCAACAAGAAACCCAGCCAAGACCAAGTTCACCTACCAAGGAGTGTGGTTTCAATAGCAAGAAGAGCAATAGAATTCCAGAGGAGGAGAAAGCAAAGCACAGAACTCATGGCTTTCCCCCTGTGATTTTTTTAGGCTTGCCGTTAATTTAATTTTTTTTTTCATTTTTTTCACTTCTTCTGCTAAAATTTTCTTTTAATTTTACCCTTTTCTTTTTTAATTTTTTTAACTAGTTTATCTAATATATATATATATATATTTTTCTTTTCTATAGTTATTTTATTCATTTTCTTTTTTTTAATTCTTTTCTTTTCTTTTCTTCTTCTTCTTTTCCTTTCTTTCTTTTTGAACCTCTTTTTATCCCCTTTCTCCTGCATCACGATTTGGGATCTCTTCTGATTTGGTTAAAGCATATTTTCCTGGAGTTCTTGCCACCCTTTTAGTATTTTACTTGCTCCTTCATATACTCTTATCTGGACAAAATGACAAGGCGGAAAAATTCACCACAAAAAAAAGAACAAGAGGCAGTACCAAAGGCTAGGGACCTAAACAAGCCAGACATTGGTAATATGTCAGATCTAGAGTTCAGAAAGACAATTCTCAAGGTTCTAGCCAGGCTCAAAAAAGGCAGGGAAGATATTAGAGAAACGCTCTCAGGAGATATAAAAGCCATTTCTGGAAAATAAAAGAACTAAAATCTAACCAAGTTGAAATCAAAAAAGCTATTAATGAGGTGCAATCAAAAATGGAGGCTCTAACTGCTAGGATAAATGAGGCAGAAGAAAGAATTAGTGATATAGAAGACCAAATGACAGAGAATAAAGAAGCTGAGCAAAAGAGAGACAAACAGCTACTGGGGAGAATTCGAAAGATAAGTGACACCATAAGATGAAACAACATTAAAATAATTGGGATTCCAGAAGAAGAAGAAAGAGAGAGGGGAGCCGAAGGTATACTGGAAAGAATTATTGGGGAGAATTTCCCCAATATGGGAAAGGGAATGAGCATCAAAATTCAGGAGGTTCAGAGACTGCCCCTCAAAATCAATAAGAATAGGCCCACACCCCGTTACCTAATAGTAAAATTAACAAGTCTCAGTGACAAAGAGAAAATCCTGAAAGCAGCCCGGGAAAAGAAGTTTGTAACATACAATGGTAAAAATATTAGATTGGCGGCTGGCTGGCCAGAAAGAGCTGGCATGATATTTTCAGAGCACTAAATGAGAAGAACATGCAGCCAAGAATACTATATCCAGCTAGGCTATCATTGAAAATAGAAGAAGAGATTAAAAGCCTCCAGGAAAAACAAAAACTGAAAGAATTTGCAAACACCAAACCAGTTCTACAGGAAATATTGAAAGGGGTCCTTTAAGCAAAGAGAGAGCCTACAAGTGGTAGATCAGAAAGGAACAGAGACCATATACAGTAACAGTCACCTTACAGGCAATACAATGGCACTAATTTCATATCTCTCAATAGTTACCCTGAATGTTAATGGGCTAAATACCCCTGTCAAAAGACACAGGGTATCAGAATGGATAAAGAAACAAAACCCATCTATATGTTGCCTCCAAGAAACTCATTTTAAACCCAAAGACACCTCCAGATTTAAAGTGAGGGGGTGGAAAAGAATTTACCATGCAAATGGACATCAGAAGAAAGCAGGAGTGGCAATCCTTATATCAGATCAATTAGATTTTAAGCCAAACACTATAATAAGAGATGAGGAAGGACACTATATCATACTCAAAGGGTCTGTCCAACAAGAAGATCTAACAATTTTAAATATCTATGCCCCCAACGTGGGAGCAGCCTACTATATAAACCAATTAATAACAAAATCAAAGAAACACATCAACAATAATACAATAATAGTAGGGGACTTTAACACTCCCCTCACTGAAATGGACAGATCATCCAAGCAAAAGATCAGAAAGGAAATAAAGGCCTTAAATGACACACTAGACCAGATGGACATCACAGATATATTCAGAACATTTCATCCCAAAGCAACAGAATACACATTCTTCTCTAGTGCACATGGAACATTCTCCAGAGTAGATCACATCCTCGGTCCTAAATCAGGACTCAACCAGAATCAAAAAATTGGGATCATTCCCTGCATATTTTCAGACCACAATGCTCTGAAGCTACAACTCAACCACAAGAGGAAGTTTGGAAAGAACCCAAATACATGGAGACTAAACAGCATCCTTCTAAAGAATGAATGGGTCAACCAGGAAATTAAAGAAGAATTGAAAAAAATCATGGAAACAAATGATAATGAAAACACAATGGTTCAAAATCTGTGGGACACAACAAAAGCAGTACTGAGAGGAAAATATATAGCAGTACAAGCCTTTCTCAAGAAACAAGAAAGGTCTCAGGTACACAACCTAACTCTACACCTAAAGGAGCTGGAGAAAGAACAAGAAAGAAACCCTAAACTCAGCAGGAGAAGAGAAATCATAAAGATCAGAGCAGAAATCAATGAAATAGAAACCAAAAAAAAATAGAGCAAATCAACGAAACTAGGAGCTGGTTCTTTGAAAAAATTAATAAAATTGATAAACCCCTGGCCAGACTTATCAAAAAGAAAAGAGAAAGGACCCAAATAAATAAAATCATGAATGAAAGAGGAGAGATCACAACTAACACCAAAGAAATACAAACTATTAGAAAAACATACTATGAGCAACTCTACGCCAACAAATTTGACAATCTGGAAGAAATGGATGCATTCCTAGAAACATATAAACTACCACAACTGAACCAGTAAGAAATAGAAAGCCTGAACAGACCCATAACCAGTAAGGAGATTGAAACAGTCATTAAAAATCTCCAAACAAACAAAAGCCCAGGGCCAGACGGCTTCCCGGGGGAATTCTACCAAACATTTAAAGAAGAACTAAGTCCCATTCTCCTGAAACTGTTCCAAAAAATAGAAATGGAAGGAAAACTTCCAAACTCATTTTATGAGGCCAGCATCACCTTGATCCCAAAACCAGACAAGGATCCCATCAAAAAAGAGAGCGATAGACCAATATCCTTGATGAACACAGATGCGAAAATTCTCACCAAAATACTAGCCAATAGGATTCAACAGTACATTAAAAGGATTATTCACCACGACCAAGTGGGATATATTCCAGGGCTGCAAGGTTGGTTCAACATCCGCAAATCAGTCAATGTGATTGATGTGATACAACACATCAATAAAAGTAAGAACAAGAACCATATGATACTCTCAATAGATGCTGAAAAAGCATTTGACAAAGTACAGCATCCCTTCCTGATCAAAACTCTTCAAAGTGTAGGGATAGAGGGCACATACCTCAATATCATCAAAGCCATCTATGAAAAATCCACCACAAATATCATTCTCAATGGAGAAAAACTGAAAGCTTTTCCGCTAAGGTCAGGAACACGGCAGGGATGTCCATTATCACCACTGCTATTCAACATAGTACTAGAAGTCCTAGCCTCAGCAATCAGATAACAAAAGGAAATTAAAGGCATCCAAATCGGCAAAGAAGAAGTCAAATTATCACTCTTCGCAGATGATATGATACTATATGTGGAAAACCCAAAAGACTCCACTCCAAAACTGCTAGAACTTGTACAGGAATTCAGTAAAGTGTCAGGATATAAAATCAATGCACAGAAATCAGTTGCATTTCTCTACACCAACAGCAAGACAGAAGAAAGAGAAATTAAGGAGTCAATCCCATTTACAATTGCATCCAAAACCATAAGATACCTAGGAATAAACCTAACCAAAGAGGCAAAGAATCTATACTCAGAAAACTATAAAGTACTCATGAAAGAAATTGAGGAAGACACAAAGAAATGGAAAAATGTTCCATGCTCCTGGATTGGAAGAATAAATATTGTGAAAATGTCTATGCTACCTAAAGCAATCTACACATTTAATGCAATTCCTATCAAAGTACCATCCATCTTTTTCAAAGAAATGGAACAAATAATGCTAAAATTTATATGGAACCAGAAAAGACCTCGAATAGCCAAAGGGATATTGAAAAAGAAATCCAACGTTGGTGGCATCACAATTCCGGACTTCAAGCTCTATTACAAAGCTGTCCTCATCAAGACAGCATGGTACTGGCACAAAAACAGACACATAGATCAATGGAACAGAATAAGGAGCCCAGAAATAGACCCTCAACTCTATGGTCAACTAATCTTTGACAAAGCGGGAAGGAATGTCCAATGGAAAAAAGACAGCCTCTTCAATAAATGGTGTTAGGAAAATTGGACAGCCACATGCAGAAAAATGAAATTGGACCATTTCCTTACACCACACACAAAAATAGACTCAAAATGGATGAAGGACCTCAATGTGCGAAAGGAATCCATCAAAATCCTTGAGGAGAACACAGGCAGCAACCTCTTCGACCTCAGCCGCAGCAACATCTTCCTAGGAACAACACAAAAGGCAAGGGAAGCAAGGGCAAAAATGAACTATTGGGATTTCATCAAGATCAAAAGCTTTTGCACAGCAAAGGAAACAGTTAACAAAATCAAAAGACAACTGACAGAATGGGAGAAGATATTTGCAAACGACATATCAGATAAAGGACTAGTGTCCAAAATCTATAAAGAACTTAGCAAACTCAACACCCAAAGAACAAATAATCCAATCAAGAAATGGGCAGAGGACATGAACAGACATTTCTGCAAAGAAGACATCCAGATGGCCAACAGACACATGAAAAAGTGCTCCACATCACTCGGCATCAGGGAAATACAAATCAAAACCACAATGCAATATCACCTCACACCAGTCAGAATGGCTAAAATCAACAAGTCAGGAAATGACAGATGCTGGCGAGGATGCGGAGAAAGGGGAACCCTCCTACACTGTTGGTGGGAATGCAAGCTGGTGCAGCCACTCTGGAAAACAGCATGGAGGTTCCTCAAAATGTTGAAAGTAGAACCCAGTATGACCCAGCAATTGCACTACTGGATATTTACCCTAATGATACAAACGTAGTGATCCAAAGGGGCACGTGCACCCGAATGTTGATAGCAGCAATGTCCACAATAGCCAAACTATGGAAAGAACCTAGATGTCCATCAACAGATGAATGGATCAAGAAGACATGGTATATATACACAATGGAATACTATGCAGCCATCAAAAGAAATGAAATCTTGCCATTTGCGACAACATGGATGGAACTAGAGCATATCATGCTTAGCGAAATAAGTCAAGCGGAGAAAGACAACTATCATATGATCTCCCTGATATGAGGAAGTGGTGATGCAACATGGGGGCTTAAGTGGGTAGGAGAAGAATCAATGGAACAAGATGGGATTGGGAGGGAGACAAACCATAAGTGACTCTTAATCTCACAGAACAAACTGAGGGTTGCTGGGGGGAGGGGGGTTGGGAGAAGGGGGTGGGATTATGGACATTGGGGAGGGTATGTGCTTTGGTGAGTGCTGTGAAGTGTGTAAACCTGGTGATTCACAGACCTGTACCCCTGGGGATAAAAATATATGTTTATAAAAATAAAAAATTAAAAAAAATACAGTTTTAAAACATGAAAAAAGAATTGAGTTTCTATCAATATATTTTTGTTAATATATCCTTTTTTTTCTTAATTTGAGTGGAATGGTGATGTCCTATGGTCGGTATAGGTTTAACATTTTAAAGAATTCCCCAGCTGTTGGAGTGCTTGGGTGACTGAGTCAGTTAAGCATCTGACATTGATTGTGGCTCAGGTAATGATCTCACTGGTGGTGAGACAGAGCCCCACGTAGGGCTCAGTGCTCAGCAGGGAGAGTGCTTGAGATTCTGTCCTTTTCCCTCTCCCTCTGCCCCTCCCTCCTCTCACTTACACTCCCTCTTTCTCAAATAAATAAATCTTAAAGACAAACAAAAATGGAATTTCCAAACTATTTTCTAGAGTAGTTGCATAATTTCACATTTCCATAAGCAATGTATGAGAATTCTAGCTCATCCTTGCCACTACTTGGAATAGAGATGCTTTTCATTTTTCCCATTTTCATTGGCAGAGAGTGGTTTAAATTTGCATTTTCCTAATAACTAATGATGTAGATCTTGTAATGTTCCTACATGTTCCATATATATTCTTTTCTGATCTGTCTTTATAAATCTTTTACCTATTTTATTTTTTTATTTTTATTTTTATTTTTTAAAGGTCTTACTTTTTATTTGAAAGAGAGGGAGGAAGAGCAAGAGCGTGGCTGTGGGGTCGGGTGAGGAGGCCAGAGGAGAGCAGAAGCACATCCCCGATCAGTGAGGAAACTGACAGAGGGGCACGGGGCTTAGATCCCAGGACCCTGAGATCATGAACTGAGCCAAAGGCAACTGCTTCAGCAACTAAGTGACTCAGGCACTTTTCTTTTACCATTTTAAATTGGATTGTTTGTCTTCTTATTGACTTTTGAGAGTTCTTTCAATATTCTCTTGGAGTCCTTCATCAGATATGTAATTTATAACTATTTTCTCCCTATGTGTGACTTGACTTTGCATTCTCTCACCAATGTCTTCTGAAGAGCAAAAGTTTTAAAATTTGATGAAGTGCATTTTATCAATTTGTTATTTCATTAATCACAATTTTGAAATCATATCTAAGAAATCAATGTCCAGGGGCACCTGGGTGGCTCATGATCCCAGGGTCCCAAAGATTCAGTCCTGCATCAGGCTCTTTGCTCATCGGGAAACCTGCTTCTCCCTCTCCCTCTGCTGCTCCCCTACTTGTGCTCTCTCTTTGTCTGCCATATAAATTAATAAAATCTTTCTTTAAAAAAAGAAATCATTGTCCAACTTAAGGTTATAAAAGTTTTTCTTAGGAGCTATTTTTGGGGGCATCTAGGAGGTTCAGTTCTTTACGCATGTGCCTTTAACTGAGGTCATGATCTCAGGATCTTGGTATTGAGGCCCCCCTCCCCTGCCCTGCCCTTGTTGGGCTCCCTGCTCAGCAGAGTATGCTTTTCCCTCTACTTCTGCCTGTTCCTCTGCTTGTGTTCTCCCTCTCAAATAAATAATTTAAATTTAGAGAGAGTGGCAGAAAGAGAGCAAGTGGGAAGGAGAGAGAGAGAGAAATTGAAGTCAATTCCTCACTAAAAGTACAGCCAACTCTGGGCTTGATCCCACAAGCCATGAGATCATGACCTGAAACAACATCATGTGTTGCATGAGCCACCAACTGTACCCAGGTGCTCCTAACGGTTTTTCTAATATGTTGTCTTCTACAGGTTTTCAAATATTAAGGTATATTTTTAGGCCCATACTCCGTATTAGGCTAATTTCTGTATAATGTGAGATATGAAACTAATTTTATGTATTTATTTATTTTCAAATACATATACACGTGTCATATCCATATTCATGTGTTGAAAGATTACACTTTCCCACTTGTTGAAAGATTATGCTTTTTTTTTTAAAGATTTTATTTATTTATTTGTCATAGAGAGAGAAGCGAGAGCAAGCACAGGCAGACAGAGTGGCAGGCAGAGGCAGAGGGAGAAGCAGGCTCCCCGCCAAGCAAGGAGCCCGATGTGGGACTCGATCCCAGGACGCTGGGATCATGACCTGAGCCGAAGGCAGCCGCTTAACCAACTGAGCCACCCAGGCATCCCCAAAGATTATGCTTTTTTAAAAGATTTATTTATTTATGTTGGGGGAAGGCAGAGGAAGAGAGAGAGAATCCCAAACCGATCCCCTGCTGAGCATGGAACCTGACACAGGGCTAGATCCCAAGATCCTGAAATCATGACCTGAGCCAAAATCAAAATCATGATCTGAGCACCAGATGCTTCACTAACTGAGTCAGGTGCTCCAAAATATCTTACTTTTTACAAAGCTTTGCTTCTCATATTTGTCAAAAATCTGTTCTCTATATAAGTATTAGTTTATTTTTGGATTCTGTAATCCATGTCGTGGATCTACTTATCTGTCATATGCCAGTACCAATCTGTTTTGATTCCTCTAACTTGAGAGTGGTTCTTCAAATCAGGTACAGCTAACCCTAAAATTTGTTTCTTTGTTTCCCAAGTGTTTGGCCATACTAGGTCATTTTTATCTTTATATGAAATTTAAAATCAACCTGTCACTTTCTACCAATGATACAGGCTGAGATTTTGAAAGAGATTGAATTGAATGTATAGATCAAATGGGAAAAGTTGATGTTTGAACAGTATTGATTCTTGTCACCCCGAAATAAGGAAATTCTCTTCATTTTCTAAGGCTTCATTCATTTCTCTGTGAAACATTCTGTGATTTTCAATCTGCTCTGTCCCTCAGTATTTCAAGCTTCACACTATTACAAATGATACTACTTTTCACATTTCAGTTAGGCATTGCAATCACATATATCACACCTGAATTTTATATATTGATGTTGGATCTTGATACAAAGAAACATATTTCAGATTCAAGCTGGATCTGGCAGTGACCATATCTTTGGAGATTTAGGTATTTGCCAGATGAGAAGGATCTGATTCCATTCCCTTGCACTTTTCTCAGCAGCCCAAGGAAAAGGAATAATCCAACCCACATGCAGTTCTGTGGCTGGGCAGATTGTACAGAGTCTTGTCAACCAATGCATGTGAAATATTTTGTATGTCCATTAATACACTTTCCTTGAGAGTAAACCTTCACTTGGCAAGGCTGCAAATTTATCTTGTGTTTAGCTCTAATACCATAGTTGCAAAATTTAGAGGCCAATGTTCTCTATTATTATTTAACTTAGTCTCCAATAATGTATTGCTGGTATTATGTACTGCCAGAAACTTTGGAACAGTATGCAATGATATATCTATCAAACGCCATGAGTTTGTGCCCAAATCTGATTTCTCTCATTTCTGATGTGGTCTATTATAAAATGACACCAACAGCATGAAAATAAGTAATAGTGGCAGGCTGAGGGCTGGGTGTGACTGAGTTGTGTGACTGAGCTGTGTGACTCAGTTGCCTTAGGAAACAATGGCTCCTACTCCAAATCTGAAGTAGGTGTACGTTCCCATCTGTCCATAAGCACCAGGTCCTGATTCTGCAACAGAATCTGTAGTCCTTTGTGTCAGCTTCATTCCCTCAAGGAAGAGTGAAAGATCTTTGCATTGAGTAATGATTGGTGTGTGTAGCATATTTTAGTTACCTCTTTAACCATTGAACCTAACATCTTATCAGGTAAAACTTGCTCACCTGCATAAGTCACAAGGTCACATTCCTGTGGCTCAGTTGACATGTCTCAAAGAAATCAAAGTATCCATTCAGTGTTAGGTGTCTCTCCTAAAGTTTACCCCTGATGGACTAAAACGTGGCTCACAAACAGCTTTAAGTGTGTTTGATTTAGGTTTGTCTAATGGTTTTCTAAAGTCCTACTACACCAATGACTTTCAGGCCAGTTTTTGTTTCCCAGTGCCCTGCTTATTTTGACAGGACCTATAGGTCAATATAAATGTAGATTTATTCCAATTTGATTATAACCATCCAATCATTGTGTACATGACATATAATCCCATACATTCCTTCTTTCACTTGTTTACTTTTGATGTTGATATGATACGATGTTACTCACCTCTTCCACTGACATCCTGAATTTCAATTCCGCTCTCTGTTGAAAAACAAAACAAAATAAAAAGCTGCCCTACCTTGTTATTCATCAAAGTCATCATAGGATGTGTTTATATCTGCATATTTTTGAGCATCAGTATTTTTTAATGATTTTATTTATTGTAGGGAGAAAGAGTAGTACGATCTGGGAGAACAGAGGGGGATGGAGAGGGAGACGGAAGCTAAAGTAGACTCCGTGCTGAGCATGGAGCCCATCTCGGGTATTGATCCCACTACCACCAGATCCTGACTGAGTTGGAACCAAGAGTCAGACATTTCACTGACTGAGCCACTCAGGAACCTCTTGGTATTTCTAAGACTAGGAAATTCATTTTTAGTTGAAGCCAATAGTGGATAATCTGTAAAAGAATGACTGATGATCATGGACTAAATATTTCTAGTGTCCATAAATCCAAAATTGTGCTAGACATGTTTTCCCAAGATTGTGTAATGTTACCATGAGCCTGCCCACCTGCAACTTCAAACCCCAAACCTTTCTTTTCCAAGACCTAGGGGAAATTGTCACAAATTCAATCCACCCCCTTCTTGGGCCACCAGCCTCATGATCTGTTTCATTGCATGACCCTATAAGCAGACACTTCCCAGTTATTATGTGCATTAAGGGCCCCCTGTTTCTGTCCAAACGATGGAAGTAAGAGGTTTGCTTTGTTATTTGGCATCTAGAGCCATGATTAGGGTCAGATTTGTTTCCCCAGAAGTCATTAGGTGCTGTTAAATGCAGGAACTTTTCTCCTACTCTACAACACTTGACTCCACTCATGTACTCTATTCTGTAAAATTTCACTTTCTGATTAGATCCTTGACCCTTTTTATTCATGGCCCACTAGGGAGCATTACTAAGAATATTATTAATATCATGTGGCTTCAGATAGGTCCCCTACCCCTGCCCTTCCTGACCTTAGAGTAGAACTCTCTGCAGTAAGAATAGACATCTCCAACCCTTATCCAAACATCACTGATACCTCTAAGCTCACATTTACTTAGAAGACATCCACTGCGAGGGCAGCTCCAAGGTCGAAGCTAGGGGTCTGGGGCAGAACCTCATGTTCACACCCTCCTCCTCTTGGAATTGGTGTTTCCCAGCAGTACAATCTGACATACAGGGCACCTTAGCACATGTGCAGCTTCACAGTGGACTAACTTATTCTCCTAGTCCTCACTGGTCATCTCAGGCTGCTCCTTGCAGAGTTGGATGTTGCTATATGCATTCCTCAGTTTCCCCTGATTTTTCTGAACTTGACTTGTCCCTATTATTTCCTGTTGGCAACCACTTGCTCCACCATTGCCTTGTCCTTCTTTGGGTTATTCTTACCACCCAAAACTGCTGATTTTCTGTCTTCCATCTCTCCCTCCATTCTCTTGTTTTCAGTCTGGGGTCAGCTCAAGCTCCTGCAGGGGACACACAGAGAAATGCCCAAGTCAGGTCTCAGCTGCAGTCTCCAGAGTACTTTACAGGCACCTGAGAGCCCCACACACTCATAGACACACTGAGCAGGAAGGGAATTGGGAGAATGTGAATACCAATTTTAGCTTACACGTGAGGAAACTGATGCCCAGAGAAATTAGGAGCCAGGGCAGGAAGTAGAATGTGGCCTCAGTGGGAACTCTGGCTGCTCCAGACTGAGTTCAAGTAACAGAATTGCTGTGACTCTTCCCAGGCTCTTCAGCATCTCCACTCTCATTTGGTCTGCATTCTCAGTTCACTGAGGAGGCACAGTGGTGTTACAGCAGTGGCATTTAATGAGGACCTTGATCTTGTACAGAAACTCCTCATAGACAAGATTACAGAATACAGAATGAAGCTATAGGCAGCTGGAGGACATGCCAATAGCAGCCCAGAGCCCCAGCAAGACCTAGAGAGGGAGCTTTTGAAGTTAAGCAAACCTCATGTTCACATCCTCCAAGCAGATATAAATATGTCCCATACTTCATGTGTGAAGATCCTAAATTTGGAGTAATCAAAAAGCGCCAGGCCTGAAAAAAATAAGGTGAAATTTCTTTGATAATTTGAACCAGATCAGTTCTACAACTGGTCAGAATAAACACACATTTCTCAACTGTCAAATGTTCAATTCTGATTCCAGATAAATTATTTGGTGATGTTGATATAAAAAACAAAAAAACCAGGCGCCTGGGTGGCTCAGTGGGTTAAGCCGCTGCCTTCGGCTCAGGTCATGATCTCAGGGTCCTGGGATCGAGTCCCGCATCGGGCTCTCTGCTCAGCAGGGAGCCTGCTTCCCTCTCTCTCTCTGCCTACCTCTCAGTCTACTTGTGATTTCTCTCTGTCGAATAAATAAATAAAATCTTAAAAAAAAAATCACAGTAAAAATATGTTCCTCAGCTTCAGGTGATGTTCCCTAGCCCTTGTAACATGAAGGACTCTGTGAAGGGCATTTCCCATCTATAACAAATTCTTTCGACACCCTCTTCCTGAGACCCTGGGGTGTGTGCATTCTGGCTGCAAGGAATAAAAACCCTAACTTGCTTCCGGGAGGTGTGTTCCTGGTGATTTGGCTTCAGGGAATTACCATCAGCCTAAGGCTCTGCTAGGGCAGCAGGGAACCATTTTTCACACATGCATGGTGTGGCAGATTTCCAAAAAATAAATACAATTTCAAGGTAAATTGCTCACTGTACTTCCTCTTTTCTTACCCCTGCTGTTTTCCTAACTATGGGAAATTGTATAAAACAAGACAGTGAGTTAATGATAGACTTGGTTTGGGAATTAATAAGAGCTGTTGGGGTGCCTGCATGGCTCAGTCAGTTAAGCCTTTGCCTTGAGCTTAGGTCATGATCCCAGGGTCCTGGGATTGAGCCTCACACTGGGATCTCTGCTAGGCAGAAGCCTGCTTCTTCTCTCCCTCTGCTGCTTCCCCTGCTTGTTCTCTTTCTCTGTGAAATAAAAGTAGATAAATAAATAAGTCTTTTTTTTTTTAAGTTAAAAAGATACATTCAAATCCTGCCCGCTGTCTTCATGTGTCCAGCAGCCCTCACTTCCTCCCCAAATCTCCAGCCGTGGTTCCCTCCTGTCTTTTCCTGCTGCCCCCTTGTCTTGTGCCACCTGGAGATCTCCTCCCTTAAGTCGTCTGCCTCCTTGTGGAGTTCAGGGGAACTGCTGGTCCAGAGACTGAAGGCGCAGGCCCTGAATCCCTGACTCCAGCTGTGAGGTCAGAAACCAGGCTCTAAATCACCACCTGCTGGGACTCCAAGATGCAGCACTTCACCAGGCAGTGTTTGCCTGGGGAGCCCAGAACCCACTGATGTCAGACTGTCGCCTTCGTTTTTTGGTGAAATTTATATACAAGAATTTCACCCAATGCAAAAGTATCCTACAATGACAAGAGTTGTTCAGCTAGGACCCTAGTTTGTTTTAGAGGCTTCCTTCACCTCCCAACACTTCCTCCAGCCCCTCTGCAGACAATAGCTGCTCCCTCCTCAAGCCCCAAGCAACGCTGATGTGCTTTCTCTCTATATACATGGCTCCTTACTGGACATTGTATATGAATCAAATGAGACAGAATGTAGTTCTTGGTGACTGGCTTCCTTCACTTAGCATGTTTTTCAGGTTCCTCCACGCTGTGGCTTCAATCAGATTTCTCTCCCCTTGTTGTCAAATAGAATTCCAAGGTACAGATGGGCCACCTTTTCTTCATGCATCTGTCAGTGGCCCTTTGTGTTGCTGTCAGTTTCTTCCTATAGTGACTAATGCTGACCGGGACGTTTCTGAACAAAGCTTGAATTGACAAGTGTTTTTTATTTCTCTCAGATAGATTTCTCATTGTGGAAACACTGGGTCCTTGGAAGTTTGTGTTGAACTCTTAAGAATTCTCAATGTAGCTTCCAAAGTGGCTCTTTTATTTTTGTTCCTTCTAGCAATCTAGGAGGGTCCACTTTCTCCATGTTCTCAGCAACACCTGGTATTGTCTTCTGATCAGAATCACACTTGTTGGTGTAGAGTGGTCCCTAGTTTTACATGCATTGCCCTGTGGACTAGTAACATTGATGACCTTTTTATTTGCTTATGAATCATGCATGAGTCTTCTTTGGTAACATGTGTATTTAAGTCTTATACTGGTTTTTGTGAAAGGTGTGTTGCTTCTGCCCATTGAGTGAGTTCAGAGTCTTATGTTTTATGTCTTGTGGATATGATTCCTCATTGGGTATTTAATCTGCAAATATTGTCTCCTTATCAGTCGCTTTTCTGTTCCTTTTCTCAGTGGTAAAGTTGGATGCAAAAAAAGTTGTTCATCTTAAGTTTTTCTCTTACATATTGGGCTTTTGCTGTAGTGACAGAATCCTTCACTTAATGCAAAGTCCTGACCATTTTCTCCATTCTCCTTGAATGGTTGGTTGCTTTGGCTCTTCTACTTAGGTCTGTGACCATTTTGAGTTCATGACTGTGAAAGGGGTGATTTTCAGTAACAACCATGGGGAGAGCTTTGTCCTGACAGGGGAAAGAGAACCCAGAGATAATGTGTTTCTCAGTTAGTCTCCCCCAGGCCAGGAGAGGGGGTTAGAGGGGGTTTCACCCCCCTGTGTACCTATTAATGAAGGGCTGTACCCTTCACTAATTTCACCCTTCGGTACCTATTAATGAAGTGCCTTTGGGGAGGGGAGTTCAATGGGGCTGGTGGTCATATATGGCACTTACTCCTCATTCTCTGGGACTGGGTACAAAGTAGCTCCAGGAGCCCAGGGCAGTCCTAGTCAGAGATGTCTTTAGGAGCACAAACACACTGAGAGCAAGAGAGGATTACACAGAAAGAATGAAAGAGATCCCAGGGGGTCTGATATGGTTTCCTACAGGGTCTTCTATCAGTGGGTGGGAAACAGGGCTCCCACACAGCAGGAACTCAAGAAACATGCCTAGAAGGAGTGGAGCAGATTGAAGGCAAACCCCATGGTTTAAACTATTTTGGCCAACATGAAAATCATGGAATATGCCTGGACATCAAAGGTGTCTGGAGGGACACATGACTGGCTCAGTCATTAGAGCGTGCCAACTCTTCTTCTCAGAGTTATGAGTTAGAGCCCATGTTGGTGTTGGAGACTAGGTAAAATTTAAAAATAAATAAATAATAAACAGGTGCATGCATCAGGAATCTGGAATTACTCCCCCTAAGGAAAGGATGGAGCAGCTCCCTTGGTCCTTACAGATCACCAGCCAGATCACCAGTCCTGGAGAATCCTAAATGTTGTGTGACATTTCCCAAGATAAACCCAGAGACCCTACACTTTAATGGGTGTTGGCTTTCCCATGTGTGGTCAGAGGTCCACTGGCTGACTAAAGTTGGCACACTATGAACAGAAGTAGACCAAGAAACAGAATATTCCCTGGATGCACCACATTACTCTCTGCACTCACTGCAGTCTCACTGGAAATAGGAATGGGCAATCAAAATCCCTGGTATTCAACATAGGTGAGGGAAAAAATGGAAAGTTTGGGTTAACAGTTTAAATTACTTGTGTCCTCAGATTAAATTTGAAGGCAAGTAGAGACTCTGTTGAACATTTTCTAGGTTCTGTGGTGGAAAGGAAGGCTAACAGACAAAACAATTCTACAACTCAGAGTTAGTGTTGTGGGGGCCTCAGATGCTTTGCTGGCACCTCACAATTTCCCCTTGAAAATGTAAGTAAAACCTGATATTGAATACAATCTATGGTTTGGGGGTACTGATTTGGCAATACAACCCTTTATGTCATCCCCATATTTGTTGGCTGTGCTCTTATGCAAGTCTCTGATGTTTCTTGAAATAGTTGCCATTGGCCAAAGTTAAAGCAGGATAATCTGTGTACAGAGTGACTGGTGGATCATTGGTTTTTGTGGCCGTGATGGCCAAATTTGTTGCTGAGCTATCTTCCAAAACCATGTATCATTCCCTTGCATGTGCCCATTTGCAACTCAAAAAGCCCAAAGGCATATTGTTCTGCTACTTTGTGGTCCTTGTCATCAATTCCCTGGGTGTTCAGGATTATAACAGCTATAAATATTTTTTCTTAAGATTTTACTTATTTATTTATTTGACAGAGAGAGAAGGAGAAAGAACATAAGGAGGGGGAGCAGCAGAGGGAGAGGGAAAAGCATGCTCACCACCACGCAGGGAGCCCAATGTGGGGCTGGATCCCAGGACTCTGGGATCATGACCTGAGCTGAGGGTAGAAGCTTAACCCACTGAGCCACACAGGCTCCCCAACAGCTTTTATTATCCCCAAACTCGTCTATCATAACTCGCTTTCTTATTTTATACAATTTCCCATGTTTAGGAAAACAGCAGGGATAAGAACAGAGAAAGTACAGTGAGCAATCTTACCTTGAAAAAGTACATTCATTTTTGGAAAACCTTCCACACCACGCACGTGTGAAAAATGGTTCTCTGCCGTCCTTGCAGAGCTTAGCTGGTGGCAATTCCCTTAAGCCAAGTCATCCAGAACACACCTCCCAGGAAACAAGTTAGGGTTTTTATTCCTTGTAGCCAGAAAGCACACACCCCATGGTCTCAGGAGGAGGGTGCTGTTAAGAACCTATTGTAGATGGGACATGCCCTTCACAGTGTCCTTCATGTTACAAGGGCTAGGGAACATCACCAGAAGGGAAGGAACAGAATTTTTCTGTGGGTTTTTTTTTTTTTTACATCAACATCACCAAATAATTTATTTGGAATCAGAATTAAAGAACATTTGGTAGTTGACAAATGTGTGTTTATTCTGATCCAGCTGTACAACTAATCTGGCTCAAATTACCAAAGAAATTTCACCTTATTCCTTAAGGACTTACCACCAGAACATACCACCAGGCAGTGATGTAATTAAATGTGCTAAAAACCATGCGTTCATTAAGTAACTGCGAGTGCCAAAACACCAACAGCTATAATCATTGTCTTAAAAGAGAAAAACCTATGAGAACACAAAGAAAAGCGTATTCTATCTTTGAACAGTTATCATCTAAGAAGAGTGTGAACGCAGTCCCTTATTATCACAAATCAGGCAGTCAAGTTTCCCACATTTGGAATGGACAAGCCTCAGCCTGGGAAAACCACCTACTTTGACACAGGTATCTTCTCTGTGAGGTAACTATGAATGGCTCCGCCTCCGCTGGCCCCATACCAGCCTCACAGCCATCGCCCTGCACACACACACTCACTCACCAACCAACACCCCAAAACCCTCGGCACCCACTCCTGCCCCAAGCATCCTCACCCTCCACAGGAATCTTCCTAATGCAATGGAAGCCACAGCACTGCTTCATCCTCTGCCCCAGGAATTGTCCCGCCCAGAACCGCCGCCTAACCGTAACTGATTTACATCAGACACGCACGCACGCATGCACGCACGCACACAGAGCACTCAGCACAGGGAAGGCTGCCCCAACCTGAGAGGAACATGAGGGAGGATTTTCCAGCAGAGAAGCGCAGATCCGTGTGTGTGTCTCTCTCTCTCTCTCCCTCTCTCCCCTGCTCCTTAGAACCTGCTTTGAGGAGACAGAATGCTTTGGCTGCACTTGTGGGGCTCAGCCTCATAGCCAGTCCCCCACACAACCCCCAGGTCTGGACACCCTGCGGGATGGGGCAGGGAACCAGAAGTCCGCAATCTCTGGGCTGGCCCTCTGGCTGACACCTGCCAGCAACATCCCAAGCCCTGAGAACACCACCAGGCCTGGCTTCTTCACCAGGCGGGCTCCTGGGGCAGGGACGCGGCGCCCCCTCGTGGCCGCTGGAGAGAGAACTCCCAAGGATCCCGCTTTTGAGGACCGGGCCAAAGGAAACCATCCCTTCTGCTCCCTTAGACTGGGCTCAGAGTTCACAGCAGGGGGTTAGCGGGGTGCCAGGCGACCCCCTCTGCCACCGCCTTCCCTCCTTCCAGCGCGAGGCGTTTCCCCTTGGATGAGATTTCTGCAACAAAGTCGGCCTGTGGACGGAAAAAATCCAGGTCTGGGAAACAAAGCAAAACAAATACTCCCAAGAGACCAGTGCTTGGGCAATTGTATGGCCGTGGATGGAGTGTCCTAGGGTCCTGATTTGCCTTCATCTTGATTGCGTCTTGAGGAAAGGCTTTCCTTTTACCAGATTGTTGAAATTCGAAAAGATGAGGAACAGAGGGGCATTCAACTTTAGTTGTCACCTGAGCTCATAGTGTGGCACTGAGCAGAATAATGCTCCCTCCCTAGGCGGTGTCCATGGACACCGCACAGGCTGACTCTCTGAACCCCTGACCTCCTACTCCTGGGTGGGATCTCCATGACAGTTCCAGGAAGCTGCAACTGTCTTATCAGTAATACCTTACAATAGGGAAAATCAACCTAATTTGACAATGGCAAAGGCCTCTAGTATCTTGTAGGTCCTCTTAGCATATGAAAGTTCATTTGAAAACCTCCCTTTCTCCCTATCCCTAATGCCCAAGTGTCTAATGGGCCTTGGATGCCAACCCCAGGGCAGCAGCTCTTTCTGCCCAAGAATCCTGTTCCCATGCTTTAATAAAACCAACATTCTGCACCAGAGACATTGTAAGAATAACATCTTAAGAATTCTTTCTTCATCATTAGCTTCCTACCACACTCCACCAAGCCTCAGCTGTATTCCAAATCTCCATCACCAGGAACTTCTGCATGTGTTTCCTCAGCAGCAAAAGGGACCCTGCAGAGATGCTTATGTTAAGGACCTTGAGATGGGGAGATGATCCTGGATCCTCTAGCAGCCCCCTGGAATAACAAGGGAGTCTTAAAACTGGAAGAGGCAGAGAAGGAGGTCAGAAGGATGCTGTGTGAGAAGGACTCTGCCTGCTGCGGCTGAGCATGGAGGAGGGGCCTCCAGCTGGAACAGGCAAAGAAACACACTGCCTGGTTAACCTAAAAAAATAGAAAATGCCAGATATTTTACCAGCAAAAATGGGATTTGTTGGGAATAAAAGGGGAAGGTGATCTTGGACAAACCAACATTGGCAAATCCATAAGCGAATCCAGAGAACAAATGGGAGGGACACTCTTCATTTTAGAGAAAAGGGGTCAGTTGGGAAGATTGTTCTAAAAGTCCATTGGTGTGAACTGTGAGTCGGGAGAGTGTTGGTGTCTCCCTGGGAGGAAAAGCTAGCATTCCTGACTCTGGCCAGGTTAGTAGAGGCCTATGCCTGTGCAATGTCAAGTCCCTGTAACGTCAGATCAGCACCTCCCCTGGGGCTGCAGTGCCCTAGGAGGTAAGGAGGGCAGAGGAGCTCCCTTGCTAAAACCTCAGGACTGCATTTATGTGCAGTTTCCCTTGACTAATTTCCACCCTCTCTTAGAGCCTCCAGAAGGGAAGGTCCCTGTGGACATCTGGATTTTAGTCCAGTGAGATCATTGTTGGGACCTTGCACCCTCAGAACTGTAAGGTAAAAAATGTGTATGAGTGGAGCCCTTTTTCTGGTCTCCTGGGACCAGCAGGGGAGTGCTGGATGAGAGCTAGGAATCCCTGCCCCTCCTTTAGCACCAGCTTTGCAGTCCAGAGCTTTGACACAACTGGTGGCTCTCCCTTTCTCCTAGGGAACAGAAGTCAGCCCTGGGCTCAATGTTACCCATGAGACACCCTAGAAAGGCTGTGAGACTCCCACACTTCCCATGAGGCCACGTGTCTTCATGCTCATCCTTCCTGGGGAAGACACTGGAGAGAAGAGAAATGAGCAGGGCAGGCTCAGGAGCTCTAAAGAGCCATGCCCACTGGTACAGGAGGGCTCTTCACCACAGACCTCAGGGCAGCATCCTCTCAGCCCCCACACAAGGGGCAGGGGTCTCCTGCCCTCTCCCCCAGTGTCAAGCAAAAACTGTCTTAGAAAAGCTGATGAGATGGCAGCAGTGGAGCAGCAAAAGAAGCTCACCTTCCCTAGGTTCTGCCTCAGCCCCCAGGTGCACCTCCACAGGCTCTGGGACTGAGCGTCAGAGCAAGGTCTCCCACCGCACAGCACTTCCCAGTGGCAGAGGCTGACCCCTCTTGATGGAGGAGAAGGCACTCCGTGCTAAAGCCCCTGGGCAAGGCCAGGAAGGAGGCTCCCCCACTGACAACCCCAGGCAGTTAAGGCACACCTGCCAGACCCCATTCTCCTGCCAGAGATGGTGGGCAGCCGGGAGACTGCCTACAATGGCTAGACGTTCAACCAGGTGGAAATCAAGCTACTACATGGGCGAGGTCTCCATCACCTCCAACCTGGAAAGCAGGGCAGCCCTGCATGGGCGTCCTGGGGCCACTCAGTCCTCCTGCTTCATCCTTCTCAAGTAGCCTGTTGGGCCCTATGACCCAGCAATCACACTACTGGGTATTTACCCTAAGATACAAATGTCGTGATCCGAAGGGGCACGCGCACCTGAATGTTTACAGCAGCAATGTCCACAATAGCCAAACTATGGAAAGAACCTAGATGTCCATCAACAGATGAATGGATAAAGAAGAGGTGATATATATGTATATATATATACAATGGAATAATATGCAGCCATCAAAAGAAATGAAATCTTGCCATTTGCGACAACGTGGATGGAACTAGAGGGTATTATACTGAGCAAAACAAATCAATCAGAGAAAGATAATTATCATGTGATCTCCCTGATATGAGGAATTTGAGAGGCAGTGTGGGGGATCTGGGGGGTAGGGAAGGAAAAAATGAAACAAGATAGGAGGGATACAAACCATAAGAGACCTTTAATCTCACAAAACAAACTGAGGGTTGTCAGGGGGAGGGGGGAGGGAGACGGTGGCTGGGTTATGGACTTTGGGGAGGGTATGTGCTATGGTGAGTGCTGTGAAGTGTGTAAACATGGCGATTCACAGACCTGTACCCCTGGGGATAATAATACATTATATGTTAATAAAAATTTAAAAATTAAAAAATTTTGGGGCACCTGGGTGGCTCACTTGTTAAGCGACTGCCTTTAGCTCAGGTCATGATCCCAGGGTCCTGGGATCGAGTCCCACATAGGTCTCCCTGCTCAGTGGGGAGCCTGCTTCTCCTTCTCCCTGTGCTGCTTTACCTTCTTGTGTCTCTCGCTCTCTCTGTCAAATAAATAAATAAAATCTTTAAAAATAAATAAATAAATAAATACTTAAATAAATAAATAAATAAATTTTTAAGAATGGTTAAGGACCTGAATAGATATCTTTCCAAAGGATCATGGAAATGCAAATCAAAACCACAATGAAATATTATTATGTCACAGCTAGAATTGCTAATATAAAAAAGAAAAGATAACAGTGTTGGCAAGGTTGTGGGGAAAATGGAACCCTTGTACACTAGTAGAGACATACATTGATACAGCCTTTTACTTTTTCCCCCAAAAGAATGAAAGTAAAACTACCATGTGATGTAGCAATCCCACTTTAGGGTATATATCCAAAAAAAATGAAAATACATCTCAAAGAGATATCTGCACCCCATATTCACTTTAGCATTGTTCACAATAGCCAAGACATTGAAACAACGTAAGTATTGCATGGGTGAAGAAAATGTGGGGTCATGGACATGAAAAGTCTAGCACAAAGAATATAGTTAATGATATTTTCATAACAAGGTATAGTGACAGATGCTGATTACACTTATTTGTGTAATACTGAATAGTGTTTATAATTGTCAAATTAATGTGTTGTACACCTGAAACTAATGTAATATTGTATATCCATTATGTTTTAATGATAAAGAAAATGTAAATATTATTTTGTCAAGAAAAAGAAGGAAATTCTGCTATTTGTGTCAACATGAATGAAACTGGAGGACATTATATTAAGTGAAAAAAGCCAGAAAGAGAAAGACAAATATTGTGTGCTCTCATCTATACATGGACTTTTAAAAAAATAAAGAAATAAATTCACAGAAACAAATAGTAGGATGTTGGTTACCAGTGGCTGGGAGGTGGGGCTTATGGGGAGATATTGGTCAAAGGGTAAGAACATTCAGTTATAAGATGAATAAGTTATGAGAATCTAATATAACATGGAGACTGTAGTTATAATACTGTAAAGTGCCCTTGAAACTTGCTAAGGGAATAGATCTTAAGCCTGCTTATCAAGAAAAATTCAGGTTATTGTGAGGTGATGTGTTCATTAATTTGATTGCAGAAATCATTTTATAATGAATATTTACATTAAGTCATCAGGTTGTACACTTTAAATATATGTAATTTTATGTGCTCATTATACCTTAAAAAAATCTGGGGAAAATGGTTGCAATGGTAAATGTTATGTTACATGAATTTTACCACAATTAAAAATAAATAATAATAAAATTAATACTTCTCATTGTAAAAAAATAAATAAATAAAAGACATGCCCATTAGGCAGGGCCATTCCTTGTTACCTTCTCCCTTCTGCAGGCACTCCAGCCCCACAGTTTTCCCAGCCCATCTCACCCTCATGGCCAATGGCCAGCCAGTGACCAGGCAGGAAGTGACAGCCACACCCCCTGGGGATTTAGACTTTCTGTGGCTTCTGAGGTTCCACTGGGAGCACCTCCTAGTAAACTAGCTCTTGAAATTGAAACCTGCAATACTAGGAATAAGAACAACAACCAAAAGGCTTGTTGAAAAATGCGAAGAGTATATGTGGGAAATCAGAGCCAAAATTGTAAGAACAAACAGAGAAGAGAGACAGACCCAGAAGCTATGTGTGGTAAGTCCAGGTGTGAGAAAGAGGGTTTGCAAGGGGACAAGAGATGTGATGCAAATGTCCCACTCAGCAGGGGGAAGGCCTGGGGACCAGTGTCCCACAGGGTCTTGGGAAGAGGGAGAGAGGGAAAGGCCTGAATGGAGACCCCACAGAGCCAGCCATGTCCTGGATGCTTTGGTGGCCACAGGAAGCATGAACACGGGGAGCTGGACCTTTGCCCCAGATTCCAGATGAATGCAATGGGAGCAGCACGCAGTTCAATAGGGTGGGGTGGTGACATCTTGATACTGACTGATCCTTGAAACAAATGTAGCATTTCCTTCTAAAGCCTGTCATCTTTTTTTTTTTTTAGATTTTATTTGTTTATTTGACTGACAGAGATCACAAGTAGGCAGAGAGGCAGGCAGAGAGAGTGGAGGAAGCAGGCTCCCTGCTGAGCAGAGAGCCAGATGTGGGGCTCGATTCCAGGACCCTGGGATTATGACCTGAGCTGAAGGCAGTGGCCTTAACCCACTGAGCCACCCAGGTGCCCCCTAAAGCCGGTCATCTTGTCGCCCACACAAGATTCCTGTTCTATGATACAACATTGCTGTCAATTCCATGACATGATTTTTGAGCTTAGTGCTGCTGAGCTGATCCAGTTAGACAAGAAGGGAGAGTCCAGAGTGGCAGCTTCATGCTAGAGACCAAACAGAGAACCAGCACCTGCCTCTGGTTGGGTCATCAGAGAGCTCACTCCTCTCTTAATGGAAGGGTTGAAGCTTCCAGCCCAGCTGGGAATACCAGGTGGTAACTGATCCCAGGCCTTATTAACCTACCCTTTGGTGCACGTTCTCTCTTAGCGAGCTTCTTTCCTAACTTATCCTCAGTGGTTATTTTGTTTTTATTCTTTTTTAATTTTTAAAAGATTTTATTTATTTACTTGCGACAGAGAGTGAGACCGAGCCCCAATGCAAACCTGCAAGTGGTGGGAATAGGCCAAGGGAAAGGGAAAGGGAGAGAATCTGAAGAGGTCCCTTCACTGCCCTGTGGGGACCCTGAGATCATGATCTGAGTAAAACCAAGAGTTGGAGACAACCAGCTCAGCCACCAAGCCACTCCATATTTTTAACATTTTGTTAATATTTCACTTTTTAAGTAATCTCTGTACCCAATGTGTGGCTCAAACTCTCAACCCTGAGATCTAGAGCAGTCTCTGTTTAAACCAGAGGTGGGAAAATCTGCCTGAACACCAAGGTTCATGTTAGTTACTACAGGGATTTGGTAGAAAGAGTCTTTTTTTTCCCCTGTTAAGATTAAAACAAGTTCTGGAGTTCCAGAGCCTGGGCATCTCATAGACAATATCAACTTTATTTCTGGTGCTGGTTTTGACAGCTGTTCATTCCTGGAAAGCTCGCGTTCATTCCTTTATGTCAAATTTCCAGGAACACATTTCTCATGAACCACACTGGTTTTTTACTCCCTGCGGACAGAAGGAACACACCCCAAGGTCTCAGTAAGGAACTTTTCTAAGATTTGGACTTCGGGTAGTTGATGTGGGAGAGCATGGAAAGAGGTGGGGTTTGTTCTCCTCTGAACACTATTAGCACTGGCAATTCTATGATTGTAATAATGAAGTTAATAGTCATTTCCTTATGAAGAGAGGACAGTGTTTGGCATGTAGGTTGCACTGTGAGCTTGTTTTCCTCTGTCCTGAACAATATTGTCAGGCGATCTTGTTTTGTCTCATTTTATCAAGGTCTCAAAGCAGTCTTGTCTGAGGTTGATATTCTGCATGCATGATTATTTATTTCAAACATGAGAAAATACAATCAGGCTGGGAGTGTCAGTTGAGGGCTTCAGAGGCTGGCATTGTTCATTCTCACTAGAAATCCCTAAAACAGAAGAAGAAAAGAGAGAGCTCTAATCTTACAGCTGTAGCTGCAAACCTGACTGGGAAAGTGTGACTTTGACTAAGCATCTTGAATTTTCTGTGTCTCAATTTCTCATTTCAAAATGGCTCAAAAGGACTTGTTCCTGCATGGGTTGTCCCAGGTGTGAAACTGATAGAGGAGGAAGGTTGATATGAGCCGGAGGCCCATAGGTGGTTCCCAGTGCTTTCGTGGTTTCCCACCTCCTGGGCTATCAGATCAAGGACAGCAGGCACAGAGCATGTGCTCTCCTTTCCAGTCTGGGTCCTATAATAACGTATGGCTTCATGATATTTACATGGTGGTTTCAGTGCCCCAGTGGGGGCAGATGAGAATGACAGTTCCAGGAAGAACTTTGTTAGGTCCCGAACTGCCGCTGCTGACCAGTAGGTTGAGTTCCTTAGATGACTGGAAACAACCTCAGTTGGAGACCACCTTAGCTATGACCCATAATCTGTGAAACAGGAAAAGAAGAGACACTCCTAACCCCCATGCTGTTGCCAACTCGAGGCCTTCCTGCTCTCCCATCTTGAGGGTGTACTTACTGTAGTTCACCCAGGATTATAAACCAACTGAGTATAAACTGTAGGAGTGTAGAATTGTGACAAAAGCATATTCCAGGGAAAAGTCCTTCTGGATATTTTTGTTATTTTTGATTTTTGATTTTTGATGTTCAAAAGTGGGTTTCTGGAGGGTGTGTTAGGAGCCTGGACAGGGAAGTTGCAGCCAAGGACTGTGTGGGGGCTTGACTGCTATCAGCTGGTGGGGGAAATTCTCCTAATCTTTGTGGGCCTCAGTTTCCTCATGTGTAAGATATGGTTGATATTCAAATTCTCCAAAGTCCCTTCCTGCTCAGTTTCTGTGAGTGCATGAGGGATGGAGGTGACTGTCACACAGCTCTGGGGACTGCAGCAGAGACCTGACTTTGTCCCTTCTCTGTGTCTCTCCCACAGGAGCCTGAGCTGAGTCCACACTGAAAACAGAGAATGGAGAGAGGAGATGGAAGACAGGATACAAGCAAGTTTGGAAGATGAGAATAACACAAAAAAGAACAAGGCAATGGTGGAGAAGATGGTTGCCAGAGGAAGGAAGAATAAACACAAGATGAGTCCAGAAAAAATCAGGGGAAACTGAGGAATGCATGCAGCAGCATCAAATGCCGCAGGAAGCAGCCTGAGCTGAGCGGGGAGGACTAGGAGAGTAATGTAGTCCACAGTGAATCTGGGACGCTGCCATGGAGCCTCACAGGACAGATCGGGATTCATTTGTACTGCAGGGAAGCACCAGTTCCCAGAGGAGGAGGATGTGACCATGAGGCTGTGCCCCAGACTCCTAGCTTCAACCTTGGAGCTGCTCTTATGTGGATGTCTTCCAAGTAAGTGTGGGCCTGGGGGATCAGTGATGTTTGGATAAGAGGTGGAGAGGTCCATTCTTACTGCATAGTATTGTTTTAAGTTCAGAAAAGACCACAGTAGGGGACTCTTGCCTCTGAGGCAGTGATACTAATAATATTCTTCCAAATTTATAATTGTAAAAGGCTTTATGCACAATATATCTTGTGTGTATGTTCCGTGTTTCATTTTCCTTAGTCTGTGTTAAGAACTTGGAATTCTGACATCAATAAGATTTCACAGATGAGGTCAAGCAGTGAGTGGGAGAATGCAAACAAAGTCTTGTAGCATGTGGGTATCTCAGTCCCTTGAGAGTCTGCCGTAAGCTCATGTCATAATCCCATGTCCCAGGGATCAAGTCCCTTGGTGAGGGGGTGGGGCAAGGGGGCTCCCTGCTCAGCAAAAGGGTGTGGGGGCTAGGCCAAGTACATCAAATCCTAATGACAGGGTGACACATTGAGAAGAATCCAAGAGGACAGTCCCCTCTTCATCAAAATGCACCACAAAAGAATGTCATGGGACATCAAGAGTGTCCTGCAGTCTCCTCTTTAAGGAAGGGGATTTGTTGCCTCCTGGGAGAAAGCAGAGAGCATTCCTGCAGGACATTCTGTCCAGGACTGAAATTGAGATTGGAGATTTTCTACCACTTCTATTGGATAAGGGAAGGAATGTCTCTGAGAGCTTCCTCAGTACTTGTCTTGGTCCTTGGATTCATGAATACAGAGGTAAATACAGAGGTAAATGTTATCCCAACTTTCACAGGGCTTTCAGTCTAGTAACCAGAAGTCATGAGAAGTGTGGGTGTAGTGAGTTCATGGGAAGAAGTGGCCAGTACTGCCTGGGGATGACATAAGTGGTTGTCCTGTTCTCTGATGTCCTGTTCTCTCATGGCCAGTATTGCCTGGGGATGACATCAGTGGTTGTCCTGTTTTTTACCTATCTTGGCCCAGGGAACCTGGACTGCAACCAGATTTCAGCTTCTTGGGACACTGCCAACACCTGGATTCCATGTTGGCACAAAGCAGTCAATACTTACAAGGTCTCCAGAGGAAACTGCTGATATCAGTAGCTCCCCTCTCTGATTTGGCCAGCTGGAGAAATGGAGGCAAGTTCAAAAAGTCTAAGAGGGGCATCCTTGCCATAATGATCAGTGATGTTCTGCCTTTCTCTTTGAGAACTTAAATGCTTTCCAGACTTCAGTATTCTCTCTATATATAAAAATACTGTAAATAGGGTTTCTGGGGAGGTCCAATCGTTGAGCCTCTGACTTCGGTTCAGGTCTTGATCCCAGGGTCCTTGGATGGAGCCCCATATCAGTCTCCCTGCTCAATGAGGAGTCTGCTTCTCCCTGGCCCACTCCCCCTACTTGTGTTCCCTCTCACTGTATCTCTCTCTGACAAATATATAATTAAAGTCTTTTAAAAAATGTAAAAAGCGGCCAGATTTTAGATCAAGTAACTCAAGTAAAAAGGTATAAGGCAACTTCCAACTTGCACTAAGAATGTGCAGAAACTCTTAAAACTGAAATTAAATAGAGAAAAAATTTAATTTGCATATTTCTTTTTTTTAATGTTTTATTTTTTATATACATATATTTTTATCCCCAGGGGTACAGGTCTGTGAATCACCAGGTTTACACACTTCACAGCACTCACCAAAGCACATACCCTCCGAAATGTCCATAACCCCAACCCCCTTCTCCCAACCCCCCTCCCCCCAGAAACCCTCAGTTTGTTTTGTGAGATTAAGAGTCACTTATGGTTTGTCTCCCTCCCAATCCCATCTTGTTTCATTGATTCTTCTCCTACCCACCTAAGCCCCCATGTTGCACCACCACTTCCTCATATCAGGGAGATCATATGATAGTTGTCTTTCTCTGCTTGACTTATTTTGCTAAGCATGATACCCTCTAGTTCCATCCACATCATCGCAAATGGCAAGATTTCATTTCATTTGATGGCTGCATAGTATTCCATTGTGTATATATACCACATCTTCTTTATCCACTCATCTGTTGATGGACATCTAGGTTCTTTCCATAGTTTGGCTATTGTGGACATTGCTGCTATAAACATTCAGGTGCACATGCCCCTTCGGATCACTATGTTTGTATCTTTAGGGTAAATACCCAGCATTGCAATTGCTGGGTCATAGGGCAGTTCTGTTTTCAACATTTTGAGGAACATCCATGCTGTTTTTCAGAGTGGTTGCACCAGCATGCATTCCCACCAACAGTGTAGGAGGGTTCCCCTTTCTTTCCATCCTCGCCAGCATCTGTCATTTCTGGACTTGTTGATTTTAGCCATTCTGACTGGTGTGAGGTGATATCTCATTGTGGTTTTGATTTGTATTTCCCTGATGCCGAGTGATATGGAGCACTTTTTCATGTGTCTGTTGGCCATCTGGATGTCTTCTTTGCAGAAATGTCTGTTCATGTCCTCTGCCCATTTCTTGATTGGATTATTTGTACTTTGGGTGTTGAGTTTGCTAAGTTCTTTATAGATTTTGGACACTAGTCCTTTATCTGATATGTCATTTACAAATATCTTCTCCCATTCTGACAGTTGTCTTCTGGTTTTGTAAACTGTTTCCTTTGCTGTGCAAAAGCTTTTGATCTTGATGAAATCCCAATAGTTCATTTTGGCCCTTGCTTCCCTTGCCTTTGGCGATGTTCCTAGGAAGATGTTGCTGCGGCTGAGGTCGAAGAGGTTGCTGCCTGTGTTCTCCTCGAGAATTTTGATGGATTCCTTTCCTGATGAGGTCCTTCATCCATTTTGAGTCTATTTTTGTGTGTGGTGTAAGGAAATGGTCCAATTTCATTTTTCTGCATGTGGCTGTCCAATTTTCCCAGCACCATTTATTGAAGAGGCTGTCTTTTTTCCATTGGACATTCTTTCCTGCTTTGTCGAAGATTAGTTGACCATAGAGTTGAGGGTCTATTTCTGGGCTTTCTATTCTGTTCCATTGATCTATGTGTCTGTTTTTGTGCCAGTACCATGCTGTCTTGATGATGACAGCTTTGTAATAGAGCTTGAAGTCCGGAATTGTGATGCCACCAACTTTGGCTTTCTTTTTCAATATTCCTTTGGCTATTCGAGGTCTTTTCTGGTTCCATGTAAATTTTAGAATTATTTGTTCCATTTCTTTGAAAAAGATGGATGGTACTTTGATAGGAATTGCATTAAATGTGTAGAGTGCTTTAGGTAGCATAGACATTTTCACAATATTTATTCTTCCCATCCAGGAGCATGGAACATTTTTCCATTTCTTTGTGTCTTCCTCAATTTCTTTCATGAGTACTTTATAGTTTTCTGAGTATAGACTCTTTGCCTCTTTGGTTAGGTTTATTCCTAGGTATCTTATGGTTTTGGGTGCAGTTGTAAATGGGATTGACTCCTTAATTTCTCTTTCTTCTGTCTTGTTGTTGGTGTAGAGAAATGCAACTGACTTCTGTGCATTGATTTTATATCCTGACACTTTACTGAATTCCTGTACAAGTTCTAGCAGTTTTGGAGTGGAATCTTTTGGGTTTTCCACATATAGTATCGTATCATCTGCAAAGAGTGATAGTTTGACTTCTTCTTTGCTGATTTGGATGCCTTTAATTTTCTTTTGTTGTCTGATTGCTGAGGCTAGGACTTCTAGTACTATGTTGAATAGCAGTGGTGATAATGGACATCCCTGCCGTGTTCCTGACCTTATCGGAAAAGCTTTCAGTTTTTCTCCATTGAGAATGATATTTGCGGTGGGTTTTTCATAAATGGTTTTGATAATATTGAGGTATGTGCACTCTATCCCTACACTTTGAAAAGTTTTGATCAGGAAGGGATGCTGTACTTTGTCAAATGCTTTTTCAGCATCTATTGAGAGTATCATATGGTCCTTGTTCTTTCTTTTTTTTTTTTTAAGATTTTATTTATTTATTTGACAGAGAGAGATCACAAGTAGGCAGAGAGGCAGGCAGAGAGAGAGAGAGAGGAGGAAGCAGGCTCCCTGCTGAGCAGAGAGCCCGATGCGTGACTCGATCCCAGGACCCTGAGATCACGACCTGAGCCAAAGGCAGCGGCTTAACCCACTGAGCCACCCAGGTACCCCGTTGTTCTTTCTTTTTTGATGTGTTGTATCACATTGACTGTTTTGCGGATGTTGAACCAACCTTGCAGCCCTGGAATAAATCCCACTTGGTCGTGGTCAATAATCCTTCCAATGTACTGTTGAATCCTATTGGCTAGTATTTTGGTGAGAACTTTCGCATCTGTGTTCATCAAGGATATTGGTCGATAACTCTCTTTTTGATGGGATCCTTGTCTGGTTTTGGGATCAAGGTGATGCTGGCCTCATAAAATGAGTTTGGAAGTTTTCCTTCCATTTCTATTTTTTGGAACAGTTTCAGGAGAATGGGAATTAGTTCTTCTTTAAATGTTTGGTAGAATTCCCCCGGGAAGCCGTCTGGCCCTGGGCTTTTGTTTGTTTGGAGATTTTTAATGACTGTTTCAGTCTCCTTACTGGTTATGGGTCTGTTCAGGCTTTCTAGTTCTTCCTGGTTCAGTTGTGGTAGTTTATATGTTTCTAGGAATGCATCCATTTCTTCCAGATTTCAAATTTGTTGGTGTAGAGTTGCTCATAGTATGTTCTTATAGTTGTCGGTATTTCTTTGGTGTTAGTTGTGATCTCTCCTCTTTCATTCATGATTTTATTTATTTGGGTCTTTTCTCTTTTCTTTTTGATAAGTATGTCCAGGGGCTTATCAATTTTATTAATTCTTTCAAAGAACCAGCTCCTAGTTTCATTGATTTGTTCTATTGGGTTTTTTTTTTATTCTATTTCATTGATTTCTGCTCTGATTTTTATGACTTCTCTTCTCCTGCTGGGTTTAGGGTTTCCTTCTTGTTCTTTCTCCAGACCCTTTAGGTGTAGGGTTAGGTTGTGTACCTGAGAACTTTCTTGTTTTTTGAGAAAGGCTTGTACTGCTATATATTTTCCTCTCAGGACTGCTTTTGTTGTGTCCCACAGATTTTGAACCATTGTGTTTTCATTATCATTTGTTTCCATGATTTTTTTCAATTCTTCTTTAATTTCCTGGTTGACCCATTCATTCTTTAGAAGGATGCTGTTTAGTCTCCATGTATTTGGGTTCTTTCCAAACTTCCTCTTGTGGTTGAGTTCTAACTTCAGAGCATTGTGGTCTGAAAATATTCAGGGTATGATCCTAATCTTTTGATACCAGTTGAGTTCTGATTTAGGATCTAGGATGTGATCTATTCTGGAGTATGTTCCATGTGCATTAGAGAAGAATTTGTATTCTGTTGCTTTGGGATAAAATGTTCTGAATATATCTGTGATGTCCATCTGGTCTAGTGTGTCCTTTAATGCCTTTATTTCCTTGTTGATCTTTTGCTTGGATGATCTGTCCATTTCATTGAGGGGAGTGTTAAAGTCCCCTACTATTATAGTATTATTGTTGATGTGTTTCTTTGATTTTGTTATTAATTGGTTTATATAGTTGGCTGCTCCCACGTTGGGGGCATAGATATTTAAAATTGTTAGATGTTCTTGTTGGACAGACCCTTTGAGTATGATATAGTGTCCTTCCTCATCTCTTATTATAGTCTTTGGCTTAAAATCTAATTGATCTGATATAAGGATTGCCACTCCTGCTTTCTTCTGATGTCCATTTGCATGGTAAATTCTTTTCCACCCCCTCACTTTAAATCTGGAGGTGTCTTCGGGCTTAAAATGAGTTTCTTGTTGTTTTTTTATCCATTCTGATACCCTGTGTCTTTTGACAGGGGCATTTGGCCCAATAACATTCAGGGTAACTATTGAAAGATATGAATTTAGTACCATTGTATTGCCTGTAAGGTGACTGTTACTCTAATTTGTCTCTGTTCCTTTCTGATCTACCACTTGTAGGCTCTCTCTTTGCTTAAAGGACCCCTTTCAATATTTCCTGTAGAGCTGGTTTGGTGTTTGCAAATTCTTTCAGTTTTTGTTTGTCCTGGAAGCTTTTAATCTCTCCTTCTATTTTCAATGATAGCCTAGCTGGATATAGTATTCTGGGCTGCATGTTTTCCGTGTTTAGTGCTCTGAATATATCATGCCAGCTCTTTCTGGCCTGCCAGGTCTCTGTGGATAAGTCAGCTGCCAATCTAATATTTTTACCATTGTATGTTACAGACTTCTTTTCCCGGGCTGCTTTCAGGATTTTCTCTTTGTCACTGAGACTTGTAAATTTTACTATTAGGTGATGGGGTGTGGGCCTATTCTTACTGATTTTGAGGGGTGTTCTCTGAACCTCCTGAATTTTGATGCGTGTTCCCTTTGCCATGTTGGGGAAATTCTCCCCAATAATTCTCTCCAGTATACCTTCTGCTCCCCTCTCTTTTTCTTCTTCTGGAATCCCAATTATTTTAATGTTGTTTCATCTTATGGTGTCACTTATCTCTCGAATTCTCCCCTCGTGGTCCAGTAGCTGTTTGTCCCTCTTTTGCTCAGCTTCTTTATTCTCTGTCATTTGGTCTTCTATATTGCTAATTCTTTCTTCTGCCTCATTTATCCTAGCAGTGAGAGCCTCCATTTTTTATTGCACCTCATTAATAGCTTTTTTGATTTCAACTTGGTTAAATTTTAGTTCTTTTATTTCTCCAGAAATGGCTTTTATATCTCCCAAGAGTGTTTTTCTAATATTTTCCATGCCTTTTTCGAGCCCGGCTAGAACCTTGAGAATTGTCACTCTGAACTCTAGATCTGACATTACCAATGTCTGTATTGATTAGGTCCCTAGCCTTCGGTACTGCCTCTTGGTCTTTTTTTTTTTTTTTTTTGTGGTGAATTTTTCTGCTTTGTCATTTTGTCCAGATAAGAGTATATGAAGGAGCAAGTAAAATACTAAAAGGGTGGCAAGAGCCCCAGGAAAATATGCTTTAACCAAATCAGAAGAGATTCCATATCATGAGGGGGGAGAAAGGGGATAAAAAGAGGTTCAGAAAGAAAGAAAGAAAGAAAAAAAAAGAAAAGAAAAGAATTTTAAAAAGAAAACGAATAAAGAAAAGTATAAAAAAGAAATATATATATATATATATATATATATATATATATATATATATTAGATAAACTAGTTAAAAAACATTAAAAAAGAGAAGGGTAAAAGTTAAAAAAAATTAGCAGAAGAAGAGAAAAAAAATGAAAAAGAAAAAAAATTAAATTAACTGCAAGACTAAAGAATCATAGGGAGAAAGCCATGAGTTCTGTGCTTTGGTTTCTCCTCCTCTGGAATTCTGCTGCTCTCCTTGGTATTGAAACTGTACTCCTTGGTAGGTGAACTTGGTCTTGGCTGGATTTCTTGTTGATCTTCTGGGGGAGGGGCCTGTTGTAGTGATTCTCAAGTGTCTTTGCCCCAGGCGGAATTGCACCCCCCTTACCACGGACTGGCCTGAGTAATCCGCTCAGGTTTGCTTTCAGGAGCTTTTGTTCCCTGAGCACTTTCCATAGATTTCCGGAGGACAGGAATACAAATGGCAGCCTCCTGCTCTCTGGCCCTGAGGAGCTGAGAGCCTGGGGTCCCACTCCTCAGTGCGCCCTCAGAGAACAGCACCCAGTAACTCCCGCCTGCCTGACTTCCGGCCGCTCTCCGAGCTCACAGAGCCTGCGACTGGTTCAAGGTAACCCCGAGCTGTGAGCTCACTCTTGGCTCTGTCTCTGTAGCTGGCTTCCCTGTTCTAATACCTGTAAGCTCTGCAACACTCAGACACCCCTGATCCTTCTGTGACCCTGCGGGACCTGAGGCCACGCTGACCCCGAGTGGGCTTCACCCTGGATTAGCCTCTGGAGTGATGTCCCTCAGCGGAACAGACTTTTAAAAGTCTTGATTTTGTGCTCCGTTGCTCCGCTGCTTGCCGGGAGCCGGCCCCTCCCCCCAGGGTCTATCTTCCCGTTGCTTTGGATTCATTTCTCCGCCAGTCCTACCTTTCAGAAAGTGGTTGTTTTTCTGTTTCTAGAATTGCTGTTCTTCTTCTCTTCTATCTGCTGATGGATTTGTAGGTGTTTGCACTCTTTAGATAAGCTATCTAGCTGATCTCCTGCTATCTGAAGTAGTCTCAGCCTGCTACTTCTCCACCATCTTGACTCCTCCCCCTGCATAGCATATTTCTATAGTAATTCTGGAATAGGCAATTTAAGTCTGCCACTTCATTTTTTAACATTGTTTTGATACTTCAAGAACACTTGCATTTCCATATACATGTTTGGATCAGCTTATAAATGCTTACTAAAATATCTGCTGAAATGTTGATTGGCATTGTGCGAGATCTGTTGATCATTGTGGGAAGAATTGACATCTAAATCATAATGAGTCTCCCAATCCACAACATATTTTATCTTTCCGTGTATTTAGTTCTTTAATTTCTCAAAGTAGTGCTCTGTAGTTTTCAGTGTAATGTTCTGACACGTTTTGTGTCTGATAAGACAATGCAATAAGAGAAGTGGTGAAAAGACTTGAAGCAGGAATACTTCACAAAAGAAGATATCTAAATGGCCAGAAGCACTTGTAAGATGCTCCCACCTCCTCCACTTAAAGAATAGAGTTGAACAAAAATCAAAATGGCTTCAATAATATCTCCAGGAAGCTCAGTTTTAAACTAAGTAACCTTTTCTTCTCTTCTGCCAATCTCTCCTCCTTCCTTCTGAGCCTTCTGTTTCAGAAACTTGGTCCAACCTAAAGACATGATGGAGGAGGCCAGAAAGTGACACACAACTTCTGTGGAAGCTGGCTAGATCCTGTATTTCCACATAACCACACTCCCCATCCCTTCTTCTGGGTGCAGGGGGCTTCCAGTTTTTGAGGACCTTAGCCTGCTGTAGCTTCCTTTGCCCTGGAAAGCTATTGTTCCTCATTATTGCAAACTCTGTCTTCATCTTATATTTTGGCTCTGAAGCACAGAGGTCAGTTTTGGACAGCATTCTCAGGCATCAGGAAGATCAGTTAATTCTGCAGTGAGTTACCATTACACCTCCATCCCTGAGCCTAAAATTACAAAGACTGAAAACATATGTTGTAAGGATGAAAGGAACTGGACATTTGTTACACTTTTGGGAATGAAAAATGGTCCAACTCCTGAGAAATGCTGAGCCATAGGTAAACATGTACCAATCATATGAACAGCCATTCCTCTCCTAGGTGTTCAGACAGTATGTCTACACAACACCCTGCACATGAGTATTCATCACAGCTTTCTTCACAATGGCTACACCCTGGAAACTACATAGATGTCCATCAGTAGCTGAATGTACAGACAGAATATATCCATATAGAGGAATACTACTTAGCAATAAAAATGAAATGTACATCTATGAAAATGCATTTCATTGTACTGTTTGTCTTTTTTAATTTTTATTTTGTTGGGAAAGCACTCAGACCATGTCTCTCTCTCTTACTCCTCCAAAGTAGGAGGAGAACAGTCACTGATGGCAGTTGGCAGTTGTGGAAACAATGGCTAAAGCCAGCTTCATGTTCACAAGAGAACACTGGGTCTCCTCCTCATGGTTTTGGGTACTGTACACGTTCAGAGCAACTTCTCTAGTAACAAGCTATAGAAATGATCCCTGAAAGTATACTCTTAATTTTACATTTTAAAGTGATCAGTCTACTGTACCTTAATTATACCTCTGTAACATTCATGGATTAATTACTCTATTTCTCCATACTACCAGTGAGCATTTAGAAAATAACATTTTTTAAAAAGGAAATGAAATTCAACAAACAGAACAGAGATTCATTTCCACCAGCATTAAGTGCATAAGAACACATATAAAAAAGACCCCTGGAAATTATTGCTGGGATAAATTAAAGGCAATCTAAATAAATAGAGCAATATCTATCTCATTCATAGATTAGAAGACTCTGCATTGTTGGAATATCAGATCAGTTTGACTCTGACTCACATGGGAGAAGACACTTTGGGGTCAAATTTACAAGTTAATTCTAAAATATATATGGAAATCAAAGTACTTAAAATAGCAAGACGACCTTGAAGACTTAAATTAGAGAAATGTCTAAATTTCAAATCTCGTCATATAGCCATGATAATTAAAGCACTACAGTATGGTGTAAGAAAACACAGTGTAAATATATGAATACAAGAGAGTAGAGTAAAAAATGTCCCCATACACATATACAATTTAACTTTTTTTTTCAGTTGTTTTTAAGTAATATCTACATCCAACAACTCCGAGATCAAATGTTTCTTGCTCCACCTATTGAGCCATTCAGGCACCCATCAATTATTTGATTTTTAAAATAAGGTCACTGGTACACTTCACCAGAATAATGAAAGACTTTCCCTAAAAGTAACTGGAATGAATGAACATCTACTTAAAAATAAGTTAATATTAAAACCCACTTTGCACCATATATCAATGTTAATTGGAGATATGAAAGCAAAATTTTTTTTAAGATTTTATTTATTTGTGAGAGAAAGAGAGAGAAAGCAAGCACAGGCAGGGAGAAAGGCAGGCAGTGGGAGAAGCATTCTTCCCACTGAGCAGGGATCCCAATATGTGACTCAATCCCAGGACCCTGAGATCATGATCTGACCTGAAGGTAGATGCCCAACAGACTGAGCCACCCAGGTGCCCCAAAATATTGTTATTAAGCACAGTGTCTCACATCAATAGCCAGTGTTCACAACAAGATGCTTTTAGCATGTTAGGAAGAAATTTTTCAAATGAAAAAATTTAATCCTGGAGGGTTGGGACAGAAATGAGGTCCAGGTAAAGGAAGCACCTGTATGGAAAGCTATAAGAGTGAATTGAAAAATGTGGGTGTGAGGTTTGGTGTAAAAGGGGACACTCCCCAAGACCTGGATCCAGCCTCCCTAGCAAGGGGTCCTTGGGCCAGTCACAGGGGAATTGGGTCCTCTCTGTGCCTTAGTTTCTTCATCTGCAAACCAGGAAAAAGGGAAGCTTCCATTAACAAGTTGATTGTGAAGACTAAATGTCCTAATATATATGAAATCATCAGTCTCAAGAACTGTAAGGGACATCCCTGATCTCAGAGAATTTCCAAACTGACTAAACACCTGACTTTAATAAGTAGATTCCAGAACCCACATAAGCCCACTGAGTCAGAATTGCTAGAAACCAGAACTACTAGGTAGCATTTGTACTATCTGTCTCAGGCTGTTCTGATATAACGATCAATTTATGAGTAGGAAACAGTCATATAACTTTCATCTAAAAACAGCAAAGTAGGAATAGCAGAATGAGGATATTTTCAACTCAGTCTCTTTGACAGAGGAGAAAAGGTGAAGGACTCTCAAACGGAAAGAGACCTGGCCCATCTGAGCCCATTTTAACTTCCTCCAGTTGACTGCAGAGACACAAACCTTTGGAGACGTATGCCTCAGGTACCTGACAGTCCACCTTGAAAACTGTCACAGCCCGAATTTCTCATTCAAACTTTCTTTTAAAGGAAGTGAAATTTACCTTTTTTTTTTTCTTGTTGTTTGGACTGAATGTCTCAGTTTCTTGCCTTACAAAAATGAATCCTCTCTGTCATATTGCTATTATTTGAAACTCAAGCTTTACGGATAATCTCACCACCTAATAAGGAATCAGAAAGTTCCAACAAAATCCAAAGAAAACTGACAGAATGAGAGAAGATACTTGCAAATGTCTTATCAGATAAAGGGCTAGTAGCCAAAATCCATAAAGAACTTACCAAACTGAACACCCAAAGAACAAATAATCCAATCAAGAAATGGGCAGAAGACATGAACAGATATTTCTGTAAAGAAGACAACCAACTGGCCAACAAACACATGAAAAGATGCTAAACATCACTCAGCATCAGGAAAATACAAACCAAATCCTCAATGAGATACCACCTTACACCATTATTAGTGGTTAAAATGAACAAGTCAGGAAATGACAGGTGTTGGCAAGGATGTGGAGAAAGGGGAACCCTCTTACACTGTTAGTGGGAATGCAAGCTGGTGCTGTACTCTGGAAAACAGTATGGAACAAAAACTGAAAATAGGACTACCGAATGACCCAGCAATTACACTCCTAGGTATTTACCCAAAAGATTCAAATGTAGTGATCCAAAGGGATACTTGCACACCAATGGTTATAGATGTACCTTCCAAAACAGTCAAACTATGGAAAAAGCCCAGATGTCCATCAACAGATGAATGGATAAAGAAGATGTGATATATATTCCTTTTTTAATGGCTGTATAATATTTTATATATGTATATAAATGACTGCATTATATATATTATATATTATATATATTACGGAGCCATTTTAAAAAAGGAATCTTGCCATTGGCAATAACGTAGATGCTAAACGAAATAAGTCAGTCAGAGAGAGACCATTATCATATGATCTCACTGCTACGTGGAATTTTAATAAACAAAACAGAGGGTCATAGGGGAAGAGAGGAAAAAAATAATGAAGGTGATGCCAGAGAGGGAAATAAACCATAAGAAACTCTTCATCATAAGAAACCAACTGAGGGTTGCTGGACAGAAGTGGGTAGGGGATGGGGTAAGAGGGTGATAGACATTGGGGAGGATATGTGTTGTAATGAGCACTGCACATGAGTATTATATAAGACTGATGAATCAGAGACCTATACCCCTGAATCAAATAATACATTGTATGTTACCTAATTGAATTTAAATTTTAAAAAAGAATTTAAAAATTAAATTGAAAAAAAAAGAAAGAGAGAGCATTTGGGTACTCAATGAAAAAAAAAAAAATAGAAGAAGCCAGAAAGTTCAGGATAGTTCAGCCCAGTAGATCACAGTCACTGAGACTTTAGACACCCCAAGTAAAGAGAAATTATCTTTTCCTGTCATTTGATGTCATGCCAACTTCAGTGAGGTGGGGAAGAAGATACCAGTTCCAAAGGACAGATAGGTCGTTCTTGCCTCCAGACCATCTCACATCCTGACACCAAAGACCATTTCAGGGAGCCTTTGGAGCAGACCAGCTATCATTAGAAATGGTTTAGTAGAATGATGAGGGGCTCTGCCAGCAAAGCAAAACCAGGTCACAAAAAGGTGGATTAAATGGGATAAATGCATGGTAAAGACAAAACATGTTTCTCTTACTATTCCCAAACAGAAAGCAAGAACTTATTTGCACTTTTACTGTTTCTTCTAATCTTGTCAAATTTTAACATGGCTGAATAAATGATTTTAATGTTTCTCCTCAGGTTTCCAAGTCTTTGTTTATAGACGATAATATGACTTCAAGTGATTATGATGAAATAAAATGCCATAACATATGTACAGTCCTTAGCAAAACGCTTAGCACAATATCCCTCAGTGAACTATTGTTATGATAATTTTTTTTCTTTTTGAGAGAGCAAGAGTGAGCATACAGGTGGGAGTCAGGGGAGAAGAGTGAAGGGGCAGAGGGAAAGGGAGGGAGAAAACCTAAAGCAGGATTCACACCTAGCACAGATGCCAAAGGGTCATGAGACTTGAGATCTTAAGATCTTGAGACTTGAGACCCTGAGATCCTGAATTGAGCCGAATTCAAGGGTTGGATGCTCAAGAGTTGGATGCTCAACTTACTAAGCCATACAGGTGCCCCTCTTATAGGAACTTTTATTAGTGCTGCAAAACACTCAACCCTGTGTGACTTCAAGTAAGTCTTGTAACTTCTGTGAGCCTTCATTTTCATCACTTTTCAGAGGAAGGGAGTTGATAGATTTTCCTTCCAGAGTAAGTCAGGTCCCACCAACACGAGAAAATAGACTTCTTTAAAGCTATTTCTTCCTGGCCTCCAGAGAGTCATCTAGTAAGAAGAAGCTATGGCCAAGGTGTTCTCCTCTAGGATCTTGATGGCTTCCTATCTAACATTTAGGTCTTTCATCCATTTTGAATTTATTTTCGTATATGGTGTTAGGAAGTGGTCCAGTTTCATTCTTTTGCATGTAGCTGTCCAGTTTTCCCAACAGCATTTATTGAAGAGACTCTTTTTTCCTTCAGATAGTCTTTCTTGCTTTGCCAATGATTACCTGACCAGATAGCTATGGGTCCATTTCTGGGGTCTCTATTCTGTTCCTTGATGTATGTGTTTGTTTTTGTGCCAGTACTGTACTGTCTTGAAGACTGCAGCTTTGTATTGTAGCTTTAAGTGTGGAATCTGATGCCTCCATCTTTGCATTTCTTTTTTGGGATTGCTTTGGCTATTCAGGGTTTTTTGTGGTTCCATCAAAATGTTAAGATTATTTGTTCTATGGAGCACTGGTGTTGTGCATAAACAATGAATTCTGGAACACTGAAAAGAAAAAAAAAAGATTGTTCTAGGTCTGTGAAAAATGCTGGTGGTATTTTAATAAGGATTGCATTAAATGTGTATATTGTTTTGGGTCCTATAGACATTTTCACAGTAGTTGTTTTTCCAGTCCATGAGCATGGGATGTTTTTCCATTTCTCTTTGTCCTGCTCAGTTTCTTTCATAAGTGTTCTGAGTAGAGGTCTGTTACTTCTTTGATTAATTATATTCTAGGTGTCTTACAGCCTTTGGTGCAATTGTAAATGGGATCCATTCCTACATTTTTCTTTCTGCTGCTTCATTATTGGCATATAGAAATGCAGCCAATTTCTGCACATTGACTTTACATCCTGCAATGTTACTGAATTCATGTGTCCATTGTAGCAATGATGTGGGTGGAGCTAGAGTATATGATGCTGAGAGAAATAAGTCATTCAGAGAAAAACAAATACTATACAATTTCACGCACATGCAGAATTAAAGAAACAAAATGGATGAACATGGGGAGGAAGAAAAGAGAAAGGCCAGCCATATACCAGACTCTTAACTCTAGAGAATAAACTGATGGTTACTAGAGGGGAGGTAGGCAAGGGGATAGATTAAATGGATGATGGGCATTAAGGAGGGCACTTGTTGGGGTGAGCACCGAGTGTTGTATGGAAGTGATGAATCATTAAATTGTATTCCTGAAGCCAATATTATACTCTGTGTTAACTAACTGGAATTTAAGTAAAAACTTTGAAATGAAAAAAAAAACCAAACAAACCATAAAATCCTTGCTGAATCTCACAGAGTAATATCATTACGCAGTGTGCTTGGAGACTCGCATGGGGTGGGGTGAAGATAAACTTTCAGAAGTGGTTGATCCAGTCCTCTGTCCTCTACTTTGAATGCTCAGTGCCACCTGGCCACACCCATGCACCATCAACTCTGGCAAATCCAACCACTAAATTGAAGAGATTGATGCTGTTGATGCATAATGAACAACCCTTTAGAATTTCTTTAAAAAAAAAAAAAAGAGGAAGACAGTTTTACTTGAGCCTAGATTAGGACAACTGTCTGGGATAGGCAGTCTTCACATAGAAGAGAGTGTTCCAAGAAATGAACTTTTGGTGTAGGTTTATATCCATTTTTTATCAAAAATTTTTCAAATTGTTAGACAGAACACATTGTAGAAAGACACTGCAGTTCCCAGTGTTAAGTTTCTACTATATGCAAGATTGTATGACTTTAATATCATGGGAAACAAGGAAGTGTCTTCTTTTTTCTTCTGTTTTCCCAAATGCTCCTTTTGGGTTATTTTCTTTTATCAAGCAGATGTACATTGTGTGCTCAGTGTAGAAAGAGAGCCCCTGCACTGAGTTTCCATGGACTCCTTTTGACTGTTTTTTTTTTTAAGATTTTATTTATTTATCAGAGACAGAGAGGGGGAGAGAGCGAGCACAGGCAGACAGAATGGCAGGCAGAGGCAGAGGGAGAAGCAGGCTCCCTGCTGAGCAAGGAGCCCAATGTGGGACTCGATCCCAGGACGCTGGGATCATGACCTGAGCCGAAAGCAGCTGCTTAACCAACTGAGCCACCCAGGCGTCCCCTTTTTGACTTTTGATAAATGTGAAAGCATTGCATCTTTGGGGAGCCCAGGACCAGGACCCACAAACACTAAAAGTTGAAAATTTCCTTTGTTGGTGCTACAGGAACCTCTTAAGTCTGTGGCTCATCAGATGTAGGAGTGATCCTGAGCTGAGAAAGTGAGTATGTGCTTCAGGGCATCGCTTTCCCCTGCCTTCCTGTTTCTCTCTTCTCAGCCTCAGATTCTATGTCATTTAACACCACTGCACACATCCACTGTGGGTATCATCCATCACTGAGCCATGACCTTGAATGTCCTGTGTTTGGTTAGAGGACTACAACCTCAGGTCATGTCAAAGGCATGAGGTCAAGTCAAAGGAATCTATGAAGCAGTGCTCCATCTTTTAAAAATTGTTTTACTTCTTTGAAACTTGAATTTCAGTATAGTTATCTTACAGTGTTAACATAAGTTTCAAAGGTAAAATGTGGTGATTGAACATTTCCATACATTGCCTAGTGCTCATTCGCACAAGTGCACTTCTTAACCACCATAACCTTCACCCATTCCGTGGCCCCCCTCCCTTCTGGCTACCACCACTTTGTTCTCTATAGTTAAGAGTCTGTTTCTTGGTTTGTCTCTCTCCCTTTTCTTTTGCTTTGCTTATATATTTTGTTTCTTATGTTCCACATACAAGTGAAATCATATGGTATTTATCTATCTCTGACTGACTTAATTCACTTAGTATAATATGCACTAGATCCATCTGTCTCATTTCAAATGGCAAGATTTTATTCTTTTCTATGGCTGAATAATATTCTGTGATAGAAATATACCACATTGTCTTCACCAATCATCTGTGGATGGACATCCAGGTTCTTTCCATAATTTGGTTATGCATGTATTCCTGCTAATTAGTGTTTATTTATTTCTGGGAGTCAATATCCAGTAGCAGGATTATTGGATGATAGGGTAGTTCTGGTTTTACCTTTTTGAGGAAACTCCATACCGTTTTTCACAATGACTACACCAGTTTGTGTTCCCACCAATATAAAAGAGGCTTCCCTTTCCTCTACAGCCTTGCCCACACTTGTTATTTCTTATATATTTTTTTATTTTAGCCCTTCTGACAGGTGTGAGTTGATATCTTGGTGGTTCTTTTTTTTTTTTTTTAAGTTTTTACCTACTTATTTGAGATAGAGAGCATAAGTGGGGAGGAGTCAGAGAAAGAGAAGCAAGCTCCCCACTGAGCAGGGAGTCTGATGGGGGACTAGATCCCAGTGAAATGTAGTCCTTATGACATAATCAAAACAGCAAGGAAAGCAACTCACACACACACACACACACACACACACACACAAACACACAGAGGAGTCATCTAGGGTTTAGAGATGTTAAGTTCTTGAGGAACCTCCATTCTGTTTTCTGGAGTGGTTGCACTAATTTGCATCCCCACCAAGAGTGTCAGAGGGTTCCCCTTTCTCCGTATTCTTGCCAACATCTATTGTTTCCTGAGGTGTTAATTGTAGGCATTCTGACTGATGTGAGGTGGTATCTCACTGTGGTTTTGATTTGTATTTCCCTGATAGGACACTCTTATTTTTAACACTCAGTAAAAACTCATTATGCGAGTACTTTCTATTCAGCTAGGATGCCCATGTATGCAGGCAGTAGAAAAGGAGTATTCAATACAGAACACATGGGACGCCTGGGTGGCTCAGTTGGTTAAGCAGCTGCCTTGGGCTCAGGTCATGATCCCAGCGTCCTGGAATCGAGTCCCACGTCAGGCTCCTTGCTCCGCAGGGAGCCTGCTTCTCCCTCTGACTCTGCCTGCCACTCTGCCTGTGCTCGCTCTTGCCCTCTCTCTCTCTCTGACAAATAAATAAATAAAATCTTTTAAAAAAAAATACAGAACACTCAGGGAGTCCTGATTCCATCACTAGGAGTCCTCCCCCAATGAGAGATGAGAGATGACAGGGGAAACTGACTTTCAAACAGCTGGTCACTGTTGAATAGACTTAATTGTAGCTGTGAAACAAAACTCTGGGAGTGGAATAGGTGGGAAAAATAGGATGTCAACAATGTTAGGTCCCCAATGTTGGCCCATACTCCTTGGTAACTAGGGAGACAGTATGCACCCCCCCCCCCACTGATAAGATGTCTCCACCTGGCCTGACCCACCCTTGTATTTGGGCTTTGTTACCTGGGACTGGTTTCCAGGACTTGTTTTTAAGTAAGTCCCCTGGGGGAAGGGGGGGTGGGTACAGTTTAAGTTTTAAACAACAGAATTATTGTTTAGCTGGTATGGAAGAGCTCTGGCTAAATAGGTCCTTAGAAGCAACATCTGTTTCACAAGGTGGAAACACTAGTATATGAAGTGTCCTATTAAAACAGGAGGAGAGAGAAAATAAAATAATGTCAAAAGTTTGAGGTGGAGAGATCCCTTAAAACTCAGAAACTGAATGGGAAAAATTTGACAAGCTAATATGGAACCAGACATGTCCAAAACTTTTGTGCAATGCTCAGCCCTACGTATACGTTAAGCAGACTCACATATAGGTACACAGGAGCACATGCAGAAAAGAAAACAAATATCACAGAGAGACAAACACAGAAAAATTTCCTCCCCGTAGGGGAAGTAGAGCCTAAAAGTGATGGAGATGCAGTGTACATTTGACTATGAGAACCGAGAATATTTCCATTACCATATATCCAGATCCACCAAATCACCATGACAGGAACAGATTAGAGCATCAAATGTCAGTAATTCACAAGTTCACAGTGATTGTCCAAACAAAAAACTTTAATGATACAGAAGGAGGAAAGAATGTTCTTTTCCACATCGCAATGCCAGCAAATACACATTGTATAAATATCAGAAAGTTAGAATTCTTCTGATGTACAAACACAGATAGGGTTATGAGGCATCACAGGAATTATTAGAAGATGGCAACATTTTAGAGAAAGACTTTAGAGAAGAGGCTCTTCATACATCCTCAGAGTACACCACTTGCCAAATTCTTAATTTTAGAACAAAAATTATGTGTCTTGCTGTGAACAGGTCTGATAGGCCCTCCATAGCAAAGTAATCAAAGCTGCCCTCCCAAGAATGGTGACAGGCAAACTGAACACTCTTGGGCTCCGGGGAGGCTGAGCTGGGACACACACAGCATTAACTATGGAGTGTCCTGGCCAAAGGCATAGGCTGAATTTAATCAGGAGGGACTGACCAGACAACTTCAGGAGGTATGCCATTAAGCTAGACATCTGGCCTGTCCCCTACAAACAAGGAAATGTCACCACAACCAAAGACAGCCACCTAATGGTGAGGAGATATTTTGGGTTCCAAAGGAATAAAAAAATACAGCAACAAATTCTTTTAGTCCTTTGGAACCCAACGTATCTCTTCTCCATTTAGTTGTCTCTTATTTGTGGTGACACTGATTTTTGACCCATCATCTGGTTCAAAGGTCTACATCCTGAAGGTGTCTGATAACTCCCTCATGCTCAAATTCAAACTAAACCTCTCTAGCAAGAAGACTATATAGTTAATGCTGTCTTGCTTTCAGCACAGCCCAGTTGGTGGCCCAGAATGTCCCATTGACATGTGGTCTTTATCCATGGTGCTCTGGACTCCGGTTCTCTGCAGGATGGAATTGAAAGCAGCAAGACTGAAGGTCTCTAGAAATTGGGGTGATCTAGGCAGGTACTGGTCTTCTGAGGGATTTATCACAACTGGAGCTGAAGGACTAGAATTTCTCTCATCAAATGAGTCTTTTGTAGTAAAAATCATAGAGAATGGCTTGTGATTGTGATGTGGATTCTCAGCAAAGGATCCTGTGCTCTGTTTGGGCTTTAACTTGATGTGCTGCTTTAGATTTCCTTTCATCAAGCAGAAAATGATGGGGTTTTAGGGTGAAGTTTTA